>NC_064856.1:114423436-114493436 GCF_024139225.1 Suncus etruscus
GGGGATGGGGACAGGAGAAGCTCAGACAGGCTGGGGGGGGGGGGCGCACAGTGGGTCCTGGACACAGGGAGACCCTGCAGGGCAGGTGCAGGCCGGATCCATGGCCAAGCTCTGTTCCCCCAAATCTCTCACTGGGTCTGAGCAGCCACTGTGTTAGGGCTCAGGTCTCTGCACTGTCCTCCAGTACAGGCACTGAGTATCCAAGCAGGCCTGTGTTTCCATAGTGGGCGAGGGATGGGGGAATGTGGGTGCGAGGGTGTGGGCATGGGGGTGTTTATGGTGGGACATGAGTGTGTGTGTGTGTGTGTGTGTGTGTGTGTGTGTGTGTGTGTGTGTGTGATGGGGTCTGGGGCAGCTCTTTTTCTAGGCGCGTACCAGCTCACCCCAAGCCTCCTTCCCTTAGCCAGGAACTGCTCAGGCCAGACCCTGAGTCCCTCTCCAGAATCCAGGTTCCTTATAGAAGAGGTGGGAGCCCCCGACTTTCACACTGCATCATTTACCCGGACTTTGGGGGGGATCTCCCAAGCATCCACATGTGCCCCAACCCCTGGGCAGAGACTCTTGGCTGTGGTCAAGCAGCTGGTAACCAGGGTGAGCCCCTCCTTGGGGTTATTGCTTCTTAGGGTGACACGGCCAGACCCAAGAACAGCAGATCCCATCTCACTACCACTGACAATTCTAAAGCCTTGAGTGTGAATGCAAGAGGAGAGTTTCCACTTCCCAGAGCCCCCCTAATTCCTGGGTGCTGGGCAGTGTGGCCACAGTGGTGTCTGTGGCCGTGCCCGGCGCGGGGATCCTGCCCAGGAGCGGGGAGGTGGCTGGCGGCGGCTGGAGGGAGCCTTTCAGCACGGTCATCTTTGAGCCCTGACAGAACAGGGCTGTGTGGGCGCCCCTGGCCCGGCCCCCGGGAACGCACCAGCACAGCCCCTAAAATAACCACGTCCCAGAATAGCAGCTAAGGAGGGCTGAAGGGGCCTTTGATCGCAGCCCGCGCCCCTCACGACGCCCCTTTACGGCCCTCCCCACAGGGGCGCCCAGGGTAGAGGAGAGAGCAGGGAGGGAAGGGGAGGGGGTGCGGACCCTGGGGCCCACCCCGCTTTCTGGAACAGGCAGCCTGTCTGGGTGGGGCTCCTGCAGAGAAACTGTGGTTGAGGATGGGGCCATGGGATCTCAGGGGAGCCCTCAGCGGTACTGGTGGGCAGTTGGCCTCGTGAGGAGGGGACCCCCGAGTGCTCTCCAGCCCCATCCCTGAGCCCGCCTCCACCCATGTGCCCCCCCAGTCCCCAGCCACCCCTGAGTGAGTTCAGTCCAGGACGGTGCTTGTGTGGGGGGCCGAGCTCTCACCCAAAGAGACTTTCTTCAGCCCAGGAGAACATGCACATGCTAAGGGCCGCCTGGGGCTACTCCATGTTGAGACTGTGTTGATGAGACCTATGTCAGGCTGGTCTGGGGCTCTGGGTTGGTAAGACGTGAATTTGGTGAGACAGGAGGGGCTCCTGTTACCCCGGGTTTACTCCGGTGAAGCCATGGCCTCACGCATCTCTGTGCAGAGCAGGAAAGAACACGGGCAGCCACGAAGATGGCCTGGTGGGTTGGGGCCTCGTTGGGCGGGGTTGTATGTGAGTGTGTGTGAGTGAATATGTGTGCATGTGTGTCACTGCGTGTGTTTATGTGAGTATATTGTGTGTTCACAGCAGAACTAGTTTGGGGCCGCGGCTGTGAGTGTCCTTTGAGTCGGGCCAGTGGTGGTAACTATGGCCCGTCTGGGGTGCCCCCAGAGGATGCGGGATTCCCCTCAACCCCAGCTCCCGGACCAGCTCAACAGAGAATGTGGGGCCCAGCAGGAACTGCACGGCCACTTCCACATCTGGGGACACAGATACAGAGAAATGGGAAGTGGAGTGGGAGGACAAAAGCCGGACCCCATGTGGAATGGAAGAGCCAAGAACTCAGGAGCCTGGGCACGAAGCGAAGGGGAACACGCCTAAGGGAGCATGGCAGGGGCCCCAAGGGAGCCTGTGGGACACTAAACCTCAGGGGACCGGGTCTGGGAGTATCTCCCAGCTCACGGCTGAGTCCACACAGAGCAGAGGGTTGGGGCGGCCTGAAAGGAGGAGCAGGCTGGAAGGAAAGGGGGAGCAGAGTGGCCCCAAGAACCAGCACCCACGCCCAGCATGGGAGCCCACAATCGACACTGGGCAGTTTGGACACCCAAATTTAAAGTCTGGGCCAGCCTAGGAACCCCAGGGTGGGAGTGGGGGTGTCCAGCAAAGGAATAACCAGACCCAGGTCCTTTCCAAGGGAGCCTCCACAACTGTCCAGGCCTGCGAGGTGTCTGAAAAAAGGGACTAACTTGCCATGCAGGGGGAAAAAAGCCAAAGCAGCCCAAGCCGGAGAAGTGGAAACAGTCTGAAAAGGGCCAGCAGGAAAGAGAGACCAAAGCAGCAGCCTTGGGGCCCCTGGGGGTGCCAGGGCGAGCTGAGAGGAAACTGGAAACCGGCCTGACGCTTGCGGCTAGCGGCTGTTTCTGGAAAAGCACAAGTATGCGAAGAATTGGCCAGAGCCGGTGGAGCCGGTCCCCAGTGCAGACCCGGAGTTGATTCTGCATCGCAAGAGGCAGGAGCCCCAGAGTCAGGGCAGGGTGTCCACGAGCCCCATGGGAATTTTCACGAAGGAGAGAGAGGAGAGAGCAGTGCAGAGGGAGGCAGAAGGGGGCTGAAGGGTTGAGGGGCCTGAGGGCACTCCGGGAGTCTTGCAGAAAACCGCAGAAGGGAACTGAGCACACAAGAAGACACTCTGGGCCGTGGGTGCCATGGTCATGCACACCAAGGGACACAGCCGGAAGACTTCCCCGCTACTCCCCAGGACAAGCAAAAGGGATTTTCCTGGTGACGGGGCAGAGTGTGGCAGACCCCTGGGGAAATGCAGCACAGGCAGAGAGAAACATCCTTTGCTTTCTAGAATGTTCATCTGCGGCTGGACCTCCTCCCCACACCCCCAGGTCCACCAGTTCTCCCAGGAAAAATAATCGGGGATGGATGGAGGGATGGGCAGTTTTGGGGTCATGCTAAGAACAGACCCTTCTGGTGATCATGGGTTGGGGTTTGTAGATCCAGGAAGGGGTGGGGGGAGAATCACCTCTTAGAATAACAAGGTGCCACTTTCAAAACACATAGCAACGAAGACATTTTGCTTCCCACCCAAGGCCATGCTAAGAGCAGTTGAGGCAGAGAACAGTGGCTTGGAGACAGAACAAGGGGCGGTTTAGTGAAGAGGCTCATTTTTCCAGGATATTGGGTGTGTCAGACAACACTTGTTACGGGTTGTTGGTTGAATCGGCTGAACTAGGGTGCAGAGAAATCACAGGGGTTAAAGCTCTCAACTCCAAGCACACAGCTGACTGGGTTTGAGCCCTGGTACCATATGGTATCATCCCAAGGAGTAATTCCTGAGCACAAAGCCAGGAGTGAGCCCTGAGCAGAGTTAGGAGTAATCCTGACCAACAGACAGGAATAATCCCTGAGCACAGAGTCTGGCGTGAGCACAGAGCCAGGAGTGGGCCCTAAGTTCCTTGTAAGATTCCAAAGAACAAGTAAAATCTTCCACATCCAAACATCGCCAGGTGAAACGTCTGCAGTGGAAGTGTCCTGAGGCCTTGGTTTGCAAGAACAACAGATTAAAGGAATTGTCATGATCACTCCTGTTACAAGTACGAGGTGCTAGTTCCACAAGCACAGAAATAGAGCATTTATCTGAGTGCAAACCTGGGAGAGGGAATAAGGAGAATGAGTGATTGATCAATGGTGAAGAACCAAGGGATGGGGAGCAAAATACATAGGATACACACATCAGACAGATAGAAAGCAAGCCCTGGCAATGCCTTCAGAAATGACCAGGATATACTAGTAATTTCATCCTGGGTCGACTGTGTGCAAGGCAAACACCCTACCGCTGTGCTATCTCTCGAGCCCAGTGACAAGTGTCTTAAAAATCCCCGTCAAAATTCACCCTGGACAAGCCTGGTGAAAGCCACAAAACAGAAAAATCAAAATAAAGACACCCAAACCCAAATGTTTCGAAAGCATAAGAAAATAAGCAACTTCTTCTTTTTTTTGGTTGTTTATTTTTGTTTTGCTTTTGGGCCACATCCGGTGGCAGTGCTCAGAGGTTCTGCCTGTCTCTGCCCTTAGAAATCACTCCTGGCGGGCCCTGAGAGATAGCACAGCGGCATTTGCCTTGCAAGCAGCAGATCCAGGAGCAAAGGTGGTTGGTTTGAATCCCGGTGTCCCATATGGCCCCCCGTGCCTGCCAGGAGCTATTTCTGAGCAGACAGCCAGGAGTAACCTCTGAGCACCGACGGGTGTGACCCAAAAACAAACAAACAAACAAAGAAACAAGAAAACAAAAAAACAAAAAACAAAAAAAAGAAATCACTCCTGGTGGGGCCGGCAAGGTGGCGCTAGAGGTAAGGTGTCTGCCTTCCAAGTGCTAGCCAAGGATTAGGACCACGGTTCGATCCCCCAGCGTCCCATATGGTCCCCCCAAGCCAGGGGCAATTTCTGAGTGGTTAGCCAGGAGTAACCCCTGAGCATCAAACAGATGTGGCCCGAAAAAAAAAAATCACTCCTGGCAGGCCCGGGGTACTATATGGGATGCTGGGGGATAGAAATGGGTTTGTCTTGGGTAGGCTACATGCAAGGCAAATGCCCTACAGCTGTGCTATCACTCCTTTCCTTTTTTAAGTCGTTTTTGTCCTTATTATTTATTTTCTTTTTTTTTTTTTTGGACTGAAAAATGCTCCTCTGAGTGGTTGATCAATTGCATTCATCTTAAAAAAATAAAATCCTGCCCAGTCACATATGTGGAAAAAAAAATAACAGGATATATGGATGGGGCACGTCAGAGGCCAGACTGGGTGTTTCTATTCTGGGGGTGATAATGGTGGGAAGTTGGGGAAGGGGACTGGGAGGGGCTGGAAGGACTCAGCAGACCAGGCAGTACCCACTTTGTGAGGAATTTTTTGGGGGGAACTGTTAGGCCTCTGCAAAAAATATAACTTGAGGGGGCTGGAGAGATAGCTGGGGAGGGCATTTGCTTTGCAGAAGGCCATCCTGGGTTCAATCCTTGCATCCCATAGGGTTCCCTAAGCCTGCCAGGAGTGAATCCTGAGCACAGAGCCAGGAGTAACCTCTGAGCATTGCTGAGTGTGGCCCCAAAACAAACAAACAAAATACAACTAGAAAAATAAACACAAAAAGTGTGTAGGAAAGAACTTAACCAGAAAGGGACCGAGGGTTGTATGCAGACTCACAAGAAGGCATTGTGGGAGCATGCTGGGAGTTGGAATAACTAGAACATCTGTACGCCATGGTCCTGGGGACATTGTGTAGAGGTTGGGGTGTCCCTTCACAGGCTCTGCTCGGCTTTTTTTGTTTTGTCTTGGGACCACACCTGGCCATACACAGTGCAACTCCTGGCTTTATGCTCAGAATACACTCCTGGCAGGCTCAGTAGCCCCTATGGGATGCTGGGGATTGAACCCTGGCCAGCCATATGCCAGGCCAACATCCTCCTTTCTGTGCTATTGCTCCAGCCAGGCACAGGACCAACAAGACCAGTACTGGGCTTCGACAGTTAGGCTGTCTAACTGGGTAAAGAAAATCTTTTTTTATTTTTTTAAATCTAATTGATTGCTTTATTTAAACATCATGGTTATGAAGTTGTTCATGATGGAATTTCAGTCATAGAGTGTCCAACACCCTTCACCAGGGCATATTTCTTGCCACCAATGGCCCAGTTTCCCTCCCGCTCTCCCTCCTGCCTGCCTCTGGGGCAGACATTTCTCTCTTTCTCTTCTCTCCCTTCCTGTTTTCCTCCTTTTAGATACTGTGGTCCATTTTCCCTCCTACCCTCCACCAGCTTACCTCTGGGACAGACAGCTCTCTCTCTCTCTCTCTCTCTCTCTCTCTCTCTCTCTCTCTCTCTCTCTCTCTCTCTCTCCCTCTCTCTCTTCTCTCTCTCTCCCCTCTCTCTCTACTTATCTCGCTCTCGCTGTCTCTATTTCTCTCTCCGTCTCTCTGTCTTTATTTCTGTCACTCTGGCTCTCTTTCTCTCCTTTCTCACACACTGGTTTGCAGTATTGTTTCTGAAGGGTTAGGACTTACCTCTCTGTCTCAATTTCTCTCTCTGTCTCTCCCTCTCCCTCTATCTTTCTCTGCCTATCTGTCTTCCTGTCTCTACTTATCTCTGTCTATTTCTCTCTCTCCCTTTCTCTGTCTCTCTCTCCCTCTCTTTCTCACCTCTCTCACACACTGTGTTTTGCAGTATTGCCCCTGAAGGGTTAGGACATATCTCTCTGTCTCTCTCTGCTGTTCCTGAAGGGGTCTCCTGCCTCTCCCTCTCCCTCCTCCTGGCCCCCAGTTCCTGTCCCGAGTGCTCATTCCCAACTCACTGTCCTAGTGCTCCCTTCTCTGCCCTCCCTGTGTCCCCTGCTCTGTGACAAGCTTCCCACCCTGGACCGGTCCTCCTGGCCCTCGTCTCTCTTGTCTCTGGACATTATTATCTTATTACTATACTATTTATTTTAATATCCCACAACTAAGTGTGATCATTCTATGTCTACCCCTCACCCTTAAGACTCATTTCACTCAGCATAATACTAAAAAAACATATATATGTATATATATATATATATATATATATATATATATATATATATACATATATATATATATTTTTTTTTAAAAAGAAATAGTTTCAGGGCAACTGGGCTTCTAGGAATAACAACAAAATCAGAACCAAACCACTCCCTTTAAAAAAAAAGAAAAAACATCAACTAATAACTTCAGAGTTTACCTCAGACCACACCCTAAAAACTAATCAACTTGAATTCCCCGCGGGCCTGTGTGCCTGAGTTCATAAAATCTCCAAGGTTCCCAGAAGACAAAAAGGGGAAGAGAATTTCTTGACTATGGACCAGGCTGGGCCCCATCTCGCGGGGGCCACAGGAGACGCAGGAGACGTTCAAGACAAGATAAGCGAAGTTTATGAAGACTTTTGTGTCTTAAAAGGCGTGATTGCAAAATGAAAAGCGGGCCAGAGAATGGGCGAAAATATTTGCAAGTCATAGGCCCAGGATCAAGGCCTTGTATGCAGAACAGAGAAATCACACTCCCAATGGCCCATAATAGAAATGCTTCATTAGAAAACAGGCAGAAAGTTGAATAAGCGTCTGACCAAAGAGGGGCTATGAATATCTAATAAGCACATGAAAAGTCACTGCCCCCCCACGCGCAATTGGGGAGACGCAAAGTCAAAGGCACCAGGGGATACCGTTACCCGCCCCCCAGCCCCCCAGTCTGACAATGGGTAGGGTGGGTGCGGCCGCCCCTTCTCAGGCCAGGGAGCCAGAGAGGGGGCCCCAGCCCTGGGGGGTGGGAGCTGCCAGTCCCAGCCCAGCGCGGAAACAGCTCCTAGACATTTTCCTTTCTTTTTTCTGAAAAACAAGTTACACAGACACTTATCCCAAGGGCCATCAATTCCCCCATCCGGAATGTCAGCGAGCAAAGGGAAACGCATGTCCCCAGATGGGGAGCGGATAAACCGAGCTCAGCACTCATTCCCCAGGGTCGTGCCCCACCCTGGAAAGGGGCCAAGCGCCCATCAAGTGGCTGAGTGAGAAGCGAAGCACAATAGTGTGAGCTTTGCTCACTCAGCATGAGAAAGGGGAGCCAGAAAGCAGAAGGCCCCGCGTGGGCCAGGCGGGAAGTGTGGAGAGACTTCGGGAGACTTGGGGACTCCAGCTTGGGCTAGGGCTGAGTGGACGACCCCCTCCCTGTGTCTCCAAACTCTCTCCTAACCCTGTGCTTGCAGGGGATGGGAGGGACAGGCTTAGAGATAGGCTATGTGTCGTGAAGAGATTTGGGGAGACTTGGGGACTCCAGCATAGGCTTGGGCCTGATGGACGACACCCTTCCAGCAACTTCAAACTCTCCCCAAACCCTGTGCTTATACGGGATGAGAGGGACACTGGGGGGGTGGGGGTGGTGAGAAGGCTCAGAAACAGGGAATGTGTCCTAAAAGCATGTGCCATGAGGCCCACAAAAAGCAGGAATTGGAAACCCCCCAAATGCCATGGTGCAGACGTAGGACACATGGCCCATCCCTAGATGGTGTTTGTGTGTGTCGGATCAAGCGGGGCCCCTCACTGTCCCCATTACCAGATCCATAAACAAAATTGCTTCTGTAAGAGCGATAATAAGCTTGAAGGGAACTGCGTTTGTTGGAGATAAAGGGGTGGGAGGCAGTAAAAGAGGCTTTGGGGGGACTTATGGGGCCTAAGGGAAAACACAAACATGACATGCATGGAATTATAAGGACTTAGAGCCACGGAACTTGAGAAAAAACACACATCCACAAGCGCCTGGGAAGGCCGAAGCCTGGGCCGTAATGGGGGCATGTCAGTCCCCCACGCCATAAACATGTCACAATCAAAACATTCCAGCAAGGGTCAAGATCTAAACAAAAGGAGTTAACAAGTTGGTTCTAAGGTTCAGAGACACGCCACAGCACGGCTGGTGATGGGCTGAGCATCAGCAGGCCTGAGAACGGGACCCCCAAGGCCACCCCCGGCCTGCTACGTGCCCCAGCTCATGTCCCTACACCCTTCCGGGCCCCAGATTCCTGACAAACAAGTGCAAAAACGCTGTCTAAGCAGCTGTCACTGCCCCAGCCAAGTGCCATCAAGGGACGGGAGTAGGGGCTGGCTCCAGAGCACCTAGTTGGGTGTGACCAGACCGGAGGGGGCCTGGGGGCATCCAAGGCACCCCAGTCTTGTCTCTTTTGGGGCAGACGCACCACAGATAGGTCCCTTTTCGTAACGGGTCCCAGAAACCTCAACTCTGTGAGCAGGCGGGAGGATCTTGTGGGCAGGACAGACGTCCGGACAGATGGACAATGAACATTCCCATGAAAGGCCCATGACGCAAGTCTGGAGCAATCCGGGGGCTGGTTTCTAGGCTGATTGGAGCCCCCGGAACCCCACAGAAAAATTCCCTGAATGCAAACTCGGAAATAGCCCCTAAAACACCCCTAAATACTAAAGCCGACATTTGAGGGAGACGGGAAGGGCGGCACTCGCCGGAGAGAGACGTAGGGAAGTCGCAAAGAGACGATTTTCCGGCTAAGACGGAGACAGAGAAGGCAGCTCACGTCACTGGTGTCCTTGTTATTGAGGCCCCAACGTGGCCCCGGCTTCCCGGCAGCCTTGTGGTGGTTCCCACCCACCCTGCCTGGGGTTTTTGCTGGGTCCTATGGCACTGGGGGGGAGGTCATTCAAACCACCCTGATGGGGGTGTGAGGGACCTAAGATACTGTGTTGGACCCAGCTCAGGCACACGCACACTCTGGAATTGCCTTCACCCTGAGACAATAGCTAGCAAGGCCCTGGGAAAGAAGGAAGAGTGAGGACAGGAGGAAATAGCAGGCGGGTGAGGGGAAGGGGTTGAGGAGCTGAGAACGTTGGGAAGGACCCCAAATAGCAACACCCCAGAAGACATGGACCCCCAAATGCCAATACCCAGAAGGCATAGACCCCAAAATGCCCCAGAAGACATGGACCCCAAATACCGACATCCAGAAGACTTAGATCCCCAAATATGAGTACCCAAAAAGACACGGACCCCAAATACCAATGCCTAGAAGACATGGTCCCCAAATACCAACACCCAGAAGACACAGACTCCCAAATGTCCCCAGAAGAATGAACCTCCAAATAGCTACCCCCAGAAGACCTGGACTCCCAAATGTTCCCAGAACATACTTCAGACCCTCAAGTACCAACCTCAGAAGACATGGGCCCCAAATAGCAATATCCCAGAAGACATGGGCCCCAAATAGCAATATCCCAGAAGGCATGGACCCCAAATCTCAACCCCCAGAAGACATGGGCCCCAAATAGCAATATCCCAGAAGGCATGGACCCCAAATCTCAATACCCAGAAGACATGGGCCCCAAATAGCAATATCCCAGAAGGCATGAACCCCAAATCTCAACACCCAGAAGACATGGGCCCCAAATACCAATGTCCCAGAAGACATGGGCCTCAAATAGCAACATCCCAGAAGACATGAACCCCAAATACCAACATTCAGAAGACATGAACTCTCAAAATATCAGCATCCCAGGAGACATGGACACCAAATACCAACACCCAGAAGACATGGACCCCCAAATACCAACATCCCAGAAGACATGGACCCCCAAATACCAACCCCCAGAAGACATGGACTCCCAAATGTGCCCAGAAGACATGGACCCCCAAATACCAACATCCCAGAAGACATGGACCCCAAATACCAATGTACCAGAAGACATAGACCCCCAAATACCAATATTCAGAAGACATGGATCCCAGATACCAACACCCAGAAGACATGGACCTCCAAATACCAACATCCCAGAAGACATGGACTCCCAAATGTGCCCAGAAGACATGGACCCTCACATACCAACATCCCGAAAGACATGGACCCCCAAATACCAATATCCAGAAGACATGGATCTCAGATACCAACACTCAGCAGACATGGACCTCCAAATACCAACCCCCCAGAAGACATGAACTCCCAAATGTCTCCAGAAGATATGGACCCCCATATACCAACATCCCAGAAGACATGGACCCGCAAATACCAACATCTCAGAAGACATGGACTCCCAAATACCAACCCCCAGAAGACATGGGCCCCAAATAGCAATACCCCAGAAGACATGGAGCCTCAAAGACCAACACACAGAAGACATGGACCCCAAATACCAACACCCCTAGAAGAATAGACCCCCTAATAGACCCCTGTTCACTGAGGCAGCCATGAATACACATCGGGCTTGGGCATCTCTGGCTGAGAGACCTGAAGTGTCTCTGGAGCTCCCCAACTGCTCAGGAGGAGCAGGCACTGAGCCTCTATGGAATATGCTAGAACACAGAGAACAGGGTGGGGGACCTTTCCCAGCTTGCCTGGGAGGTGTACAGACATGTGACATTAGCACCTGTCACAAAAGGTTCGGGGTGGGGTGGGGGGTGGGATCTGACACAAAATAACTAAAAAAAAATGTGATTTGGGGCTATACAAATAGTGCTCAGGGCTGACTCCTGATTGTTCCCAGGGCTCACCCCTGGTTCCATGCTCAGGGCTCATTCCCAGGGGTGGGGGGTGGTCAGGGAACAATTTTGCAGTGCTGGGGATTGAGCTTGGCTCAGCCCCCCAGCTGACACTTGGCAGTGCCTGGTGAGCCCAGTACGGTGGACTTTAATGGGTCCAGGACGGGGCATACTGGGGGAAGCGAACAAGACAAATCAAAAATACTTTGGACCAGAGGGGAAAGGTCTGATCTCAGCAGGGAGGGCTGGGGACCCAGGTGGGGGGAGGGCTGCGAGACAAGACCAGAGCAGAGGCGGCGGTGGGGGGCCCCTGTCTGCGGTCTGTGCCGGGCCACACTTCCCCTGAGCACCACCGTTTCCGGCCGGAATGCAGAAGGAAGGCGGCCCCCTTGGCCCCCTCGGCCCACCGGCAGCCGTCTCAGCTTCTCAAACAAACAGGGCAGCACCCCGGGGGTGGGGGACATGGCTGTGCATCTCCACCAGCCCCCGAACCCCAAGAACCAGCCTTCCCCCCTTAGCGAGAATCAGCTTAGCACAGCTGCCTTGAGCAGCGGAGGAGCCTTCAGGCAGAGAGAGGGGCTGCGGCCCGGCCCCACCAGAACCCTGACTCTTCCCTCTGGTGTGAAACTCAGTCCCCCGTTTCGAAACAGGTCCCCCATGCTGGTCCCCCACAGCTTGGTGGCTTCAGAGGACCAGGCCCAGACTGCTTTTGTACTTGAGTAAGTTGTGTGAAAACAACTAGCTGTGTGAAAACCCTAAAGCCAGAGTCGGGGTGCCGGGTGGATCAGAAATTAGGGGTGCACAGGCTTGGAGACCCTATAGCCCCCCGAATGGGCTCAGTGTCCTTCCCTCCCTTGGGACAGCCTGGTCCAGCGGATGGAGCCACTTCAGCTCCCACGCGAACCCCGCCAGCCGGGTGGACCTGGAGGAAGTGGCCGGCCGGGTCCGAGGCGGCGTGGGGAGGGCTCGGGTCTGGCTGGGCAGCACGGCTGACCATGCACGTCGGCCCTGGCTGGGCCCCCCGCGGGCGCGGGCGGGATTTCCTGCTCACTTCCCGCGGTCAGCATTTTGCAGGACTGTTTACAGAGACTGATAATTCCTCAGCCCAGGCCCCGTCCCTGGGGGGCACCGGGCAGTGTGAGGCCGGGGCCAGGCACATACTGGTGCTGGGGGAGGGGAGGGGGCTGGCTGGCAGGCGATGCTGGGAGTGCTTCATCCTCTCTGTGACGGGTAGGGGTGGGGTGCGAGAGACCCAAGCCAGACACGGCTCAGTCCCAGGACGCAGCCCTGTGTGGGCCGGAAGGGGTGAGGTGGGGAGGGGAGGCTGTGCCCTGGGTCATGACCTGGGGATGAGGGACCCCAAAACCACAGCTGTCCGGGCTGCTCAGGTGTGAAGAACTGGGGGACCAGGCTCCCTCAAGAGCTATAGCTTGGGAGCAGGAGCAAGAGCATAGTGAGAAGGGCATTGGCCTTGCAGGAGGCTGACCCAGGTTCGATCTCTGGCATCCCACAGGCCTCCCCAAGCCTGCTAGGAGTGATTTCTGACCACAGAGGCAGGGGGAACTTCTGAGCACTGCCTGGTGTGGCCCAAACTACCTACTCCTCCAAAAAAAAAAAAAAAAAAAAGCCAGAGCTGGCCCCACCCCAGCCCACAGCTGACCTTGGCCGGCCTGGGGGTGCTGGAAGATGACCCCTCCCCATGGTGAGACTCCTGGAGCCCCTGATCATGCTAGTTTGAACATGGAGTTCTCAGAGTGAACGAGGAGTAGACAGTCCTTGTCCCAGCTCTCGCTCTCTCTCTCTCTCTCTCTGTCTCTTCTGTCTCTTTGTCTCTCTCTCTCTGTCTCTCTCTGTCTCTGTTTGTCTCTCTGTCTCTGTCTCTCCTCTCTCTCTTTGTCTCTCTATCTCTTCATCTCTGTCTGTCTCTCTGTCTCTCTCTCCTCTGTCTCTCTCTCCTCTGTCTCTGTCTCTCTGTCTCTTTGTCTCTCTGTCTCTGTCTCTGTCTCTGTCTCTCCTCTAATAAGCACCAGCTCCCAGGAGTCTGGGTGCAGCGTGAACCCCAGCCCCTGTCCCCACCTCCCCAGAGGACTGTGCTAGTCACCCCAGGATCGCCCTGACCAGAGACGCTGCCCAGCTGGGCTGGGACTGACCGTGAAGCTGACATTTACTTCCCAGAGGGCCTGGCATTGGCAACTGGAGACTGTGGCCAGCCAGCCGGGCCCCCACCCCCAGCCCGAGGCCCCTTGGCCACCACCTGAGCACGGGCGGGGGTGGGGGGGAGGAATGCGGTGGCCGGGCCGGGATGAAAGCGGTGTCACCCAGGAGACAGGAGTGGGCGCCGCCTGCCCCAACCGAAATTCCTCTATTTTTAGTCTCCCAGAGACTTGGCGATAAGGCTGAGCTCGGGGCGAGATAACGGAGGGGTGCACGGCGGCATTTCAAAGCCTGCTTCCCGGCAGGTGGTGAGCCCCGGAGTGGGGGACAGCAGGGGCGTAGTGGCATGGATGAGGTGCCCCATGCAGCTGGTGGCCAGAGCTGAGAAACCAGCCCAGCACCGGCCACGCACGTGCTGGATCCATTGCAGAACCGGAAGCCAGGGGTGCAGGAGGTTCAGGGGGGGACACTGAACCCGGCTCAGACGTGGATAATGGTCCAGGGCACTAGGAAGGGATTCCTGGGAGAACCCAGCCCAGCCCTGGTCTCAGGGAGACCGCCCCCAGAACCACTAATGGGCAGACCCAGGAAGGAGCAAGGTGACCCCCCTTTCCCAAGGTGTACTTGGGGCCGAGGACGGGTCACTGCAACTGTGAAGGGCACTGCCTACCTTGTGCAGATACAGGGGATCCGTCACATCCTACCTTGTCCTCTACCCGGTTCAGCCTGGCGCCAACCGTGTTGCTCCCGCGGTCCTTGCTTTTCTCTGTGGGCAGAGGCTGAACTGAGGTTCCAGGTATAGCTTGGGGATCCCCCACAGGGCTCAGGGAGGGAATGGGGGAGCCTAGGGGAGAGCTGAGGGTACGATGGCTCGACGGATGCCTGGGGTGGGGGCTTCTTGTTCCAGCTGGTCCACCTGAGCCCCTGTACTGGGACGCTGGGACCACCCCATGGGTTCACCCCAACTCTCTTCTGTGGGGTAACCCCAGACTCAAGGATCCTGCAGCAACCTCGAAGGCAGAGGCACCCCACCCTACAATCCCTGGCTTGGTTGCTCACCCTAACCCAATCCCCAGTCCAGCCTGGAGGAAGTGGCTATGGCTCAGAGTTTGGGGGCCTCTCCAGGCTGGGCTGGGGCTCCTTCACTCCCAACTCTACTCCTGCTGACCCATTCACGGTTTAGGTCAGGCCTGTAGGGGCTGTGGCAGTGGGTACAGGGAAGAGGGGTCCGGGAGAAGACACCCCCAGCAAGGGGTGGGGCGCACCTGAGACGGAGATGAAGAGAGAAGGCTTCCCGATGGACTGGTCCAGCCTGTGGAAAGAGAGCTCAGCCAGGATACCAGTGACCTCAGCAGACAACCCACCCCAAAACCCACTGCCCCAAGTGGGCAGGGCTTTCCTGGGGGATGCAGCCCAGAGATAGGGTCTCTTCCCCGGGCCTGACTGTACTGAGTGGGGGTTGGAGGAGCCCTAGACCCCTGCACCCAGGCCCCTACCAGGCTCCCTCACACCTGCTCACAGCCACAGAGAGTGAGGTCAGACCCTGGGTGCTAGGCCAGGGGGGTTCATAGACCCCCGGGATGGTTGCCCAGGCCAACTCATGGCGCAGGGAAGCAGGACCACTGGGACGGTCCCTCGGGGCTAGAGGGACCCTGATGTGGGGCAGGACAGAGCGAGGAACAAAACTGAGAATATCCTGCATGTCTGGGAAGGCCCCGGGGACCCCTCTCCAGCACCCCTGCGCCATGCCTTGAACCCACCTGTGCTGCAGCTCCATCCAAACTATACTAGCCCAGCGGACCCACACATCCACCCCCCACGCCCCAGGGTCTTCCCACCCACCTTCTAGCCACACCGAGTCCCAACACCCCTAGTGTGTCCACCTTCTCTGTAGAAATTTGATGGGTCCGCGACCACGCCCACACCAAAATCACACCCACCCAGTGACCACGCCCACAAAGCATACTCACCAGTGGTCCTGCACATCCATGGCCCAGTCTAACCCACCCATTGATCTTGCCCATATGTGGACCCGCCCACCATGACCACACCCTCCAAACCTCACCCACCATTGGACCCCTACAAGGCCATGGCCCCGTCCACCACAGCCACGCCCCCACCTGTTTCCTGGGGCCCATCCACCTCCAGCCCACCTGTCCCTCCCCAGTGCCCACCTCCTCTGCAGCTCTTTGATGCGCACCATGAGGTTGAGGTGGCCCTGCGAGTACTGCTCGATGACATCCCGCACGTCGTATGGCTTCCGGGCTTGCTGCGAGACACAGAGACACACGGCCCTGGGGCTGGGGCTTGGAGAGGCCCGGCCAGCCCCAGCAGGAGCACCGAGCCCCCCCCAACACCAGACCCCAATCTCAGGGGGTAGACCCAAAGCTTTGGGGGGCATGTGGGGAGGCTGGGCAGGTGAGGAGGGACTGGCTGAGGATGCGAGGGGCCTGGAAGACCCTGGAGGTCGTGAGCAGGCAGAGGGTGCCTGTGCCTGGAGGACCCACAGCCAGGCATGTGGGGAGAGAAGGTGAGCGCAGGTGGATGGCACAGGTGGCCCTGGACACGGTGTCAGGGTGTGGCTGTGTGTGTGTGTGTGTGTGTGTGTGTGTGTGTGTGTGGCTGCAGCTCATACTGAATGGGTCCGTGCGTCTCTGTGGACACGTGTACGCAGGCCATATTGTGCATGGCCATACATGTGTGGGTATGGAGACACATGGCTATGTGGTTGCCTGTGCGGCGCATGCGGATGTGTGTGGCTACATTCGTATGCGATAACACCTGTACACAACTACCTGGTATCGCACACATGACCACACATGGGACTACATGTGTAAATGACTAACATGTGTGTCTACATTGCGTGAGTATATGTGTGCATGAGTCCATGGCTGTGTGGTTGCCTTGCACATCACTGTGTGAGTGTGGCTGAGTCTGTTCAGAGCTGAGTAGGGGCATGGCTGTGTGTATGTCTGAGTGTGTTGTGGCTCTCTTTGTGTCTGAGTAGGTTCATAGTTCATGTGTGTAATGGCATATGTGTGGTTACATGGCTGTACGGTTGCGTGTGAGCATGTTGAGTATGTTCATGGTTGTGTGCTTGGCTGTGTGGCGGCATTGCAGGTGGACTGGACTAGGCCGGTGCAGGCAAGGGGCTGGGTCTCCCCAACAGGCCCAGACCCACAGACTTATCTCGCTGCACCCCTGGGGCCTCTCAGTGGCAGCACCAACCTCCTCGGCCCTTACAGCCCCATCTCCGACCCACCAGGAGCCGAGATGGGCCGAGATAACGCGTCCAGACTGACTGGCCGACATGGACCTGGGGCCAGGCAAAGAAAGCTGGGTACTGGCTAACAGAACAGCAGCTGGGGGGATACTCCAGAACTCCACCAAGTTCATGGCTGAGAGTCCCTTCTCCCCAAGTCAGGAGATGAGCTCAGAGAACCCCTCACTCTCCTGAAACTCTATGTTGCGTTAGGAACGGGGTGGGGGCCACCCAGGGCCCAAGGCAGAAAGGGGTTCACGGCAGGACTGTGTGCGGTCCCCCATGTCTGGGGCCCAAGGCAGAAAGGGGTCCCCAACCAGACAGGAAGTGGGATCCCCATGCCAACAGGCTGAAACCCAGGTCACATCCGTAAGCTAGGCCTGTCTATTGTGCTGGGAGCTGCCCCCAGAAATTGGGGTCCCCCCAATCTCACCTGGAACCTCTTCTTGGCCACAAAGTACTGCATACGGCGTATCACCCTGATGGTGACACGGTGGTGATCACGCAGCCTGAGAAAGGGAGAGAAAGGACAGTCACTTCCGCTACATGCTTTCTGGGTCCTGGAACAGGACCTTCACCCCATGGGCCCTGAGGTCAGATGCTCTAAATGTGGGGGCCATCCTGAGGGCCCCCAGCCTCTCTGACTGACTTTGGGGGTGTCTGCTAATGCAGACACTTCCAGGGGGGCCACAAGTCCTCTGGCCCTTCCAGAAACAGCTGCTTCTCAGGTGGTGTGGAGAAGGGGGCCAGCGGCGAAGGTACTACAGGGAGAGATCAGCTAAGACCCAGGTGCATGGCCAATTAGACAAGGGGCACGGAGGCTGGCAGGCAGGAGGTCAGGGCCATGTGGGCTGTTGAAACTTGAGGCCCAGGAGGGGTCCCGAGGGCTGGGCTGGGGCCTCCTATGTCCTGGGCCAAGATCCCGATGAGGAGGGACCCAAGAAGTGAGTTCTCTTGGGGCCACTGTTCCTCAATTTGTGGCAAGGAACTGTTGGCAAATGCCCACCCACTGGGCTGACCTTTCCGGGTGAGTTTAACCAGGACTCAGACCACTGCCAAGGGCCAGGATGGAAAAAGCAGCCTAGGGTTTTGGGAAGGACCCCAAGGAGGCATGAGAATGGGGTGGGAAGGACAGCTGTGTGGGGAAGAACAAAGCTCAGAGGGCCACGGCAAGGCTTCAGGGGAAATCAAGTTTATTGGGGTTCTGAGGACAAAGCTTTGGTCTTTAAAGAGCAGGGGGCCAGTAAGGGCCCAAAGTGACAGAACAGCAGGGAGGGCGTTTGCCTTGTACATGCCAACCGGAGTTTGATCCCCGGCATCTCATTCCATAGGGTCCCCTGAGCCTGCCAGGAGTGATTCCTGAGTGATGACCTGGGTGTGGCCCCTCTAAAAAGTGGGGGTCTGGGGACATAGTTCAGGGGTTAAGGTGTTTGCTTTCAATACAGCCAAAGCTGAGTTAATCCTCGGCATACCACAGGGCCCCCTGAGCCCTGCCAGAAGTGAGCCCCAAGCACAGAGTCAGGAGTGAACCGAGTTTCGAGCACAGAGCCGGGAGGTAGCCCTGAACATTTCCAGATATGGCTCCAAACCGCACCCCCAAAATAAAAGCGGTTGACTTGGTAGGCAGAACCCCCAAATCCGATGCAGACCGTTGATCCTGGAAACAAGGCTCTGCTGCATGTGAGGGGGCGAAGGTGTGGGGGACTCACTCGTGTAGCCAAGTCTGGGTGTACAGGGCGGGTGTGAGGGGGAGACGGGGCCGGGGAGGGGGGGGTGGCCTTTTACGCCACAGGGGTCCCCAAGCACACTCAGAGCCAGTCCTGCAAATTCCACAGACATCAAATCATAGGTCCACGTCCTCGGCCACTGCGAGAAGCAGCCAGGACCCCAGCAGCACAAGATCACAAGAAACATCCCCGAATGTTTGGAAAATGAAATAATCTGGGCGCCCAAGGAGAAATCGAGTGAGAAACGGGAGAGGTTTCTGCGTTTAAAAAAAAAATCGTATCATAATAAAAATGTCACAGGGCAAAAACTTAGAGCCCGTAAGTGCTCGGATGCCGGAGAGAATTTATCACCGAGAGGGCTCAGGGCTGGCAGCTTGGACAGCTGCGACGTATCTCAAAAGTGGAAAGGAAAAAAAAGAAGCAAATTAAACCCAAGGAGAGTAGAGAGATAATAAATAGTCAAGGAAAGAAAGAGGGGGGCCTGTTGGCAGGAAATGACAAGGCCGAAGGGATTCTCGGAGGGGGCCCCCTTTCTGTGGCCAGATCTGAGCCATGCTCACAAATCTCGGGTAATAAAGTCCCATCTTTCGAGGACATTACGCACAAAAGTGTGATTCTGAGAGTCCAGTGAAATCCATCTTGCCAAGCCTGATCTAGCAACGTTGGCGTAAGACAGGAAAGGGAATTCGGGGTTCCGATCTCCCCACCACAAAGACATTTAGGTCAGACATTCCGGCCAGAGCGATAGCGGGGAAGGGCTTTGTTTGCTCCACCTGTGCCGCTGACCCAGGTTCGATCCAGACACTACAGAGAGTCCCCCGAGCACTGCCAGGAGTGGTTCCTGAGCGCAGAGTCAGGGGAAAGCCCTGGCATGGCTGGGGGTGACTCAGGCCCTCCCCAAACTAACCACCACAACAACTACAACAGCCCTGTGAGGTCCTGATGATTTCACTGTCAGATTTTAAACATTTAAGGAAGAGATGGTAGGAATGTTTGGGCCCTTTTTGCTTTCCTGGATTCTCTTGGGCTAGTAGGAGCTTTCTAGCAAAACCTGCAGGAAGAGATGTATTGTCTCTCTTTCTCTGTGTGTATGTCTCTCTCTGTCTCTATCTCTCCCTGTCTTTGTCTTTCTGTCTCTCTCTTTCTCTGTCTCTGTCTTTCTGTCTCTTTGTCTATCTCTCTGTCTCTCTCTGTATCTCTTTCTCTGTCTCTGTCTTTCTGTTTCTCTTTCTCTCTGCCTCTGTATCTCTTTGTCTCTGTCTTTCTCTGCCTCCATCTTTCTCTGTCTTCATCTTTCTGTCTCTATTTGTCTCTCTGTCTCTGTCTTTCTCTCTGTGTGTCTCTCTCTGTCCACCCTTTCTCCCTGTCTCTGTCTGGCTCTCTCTGTTTCTCTCCCTCTCTCAGCACACCCTGCCAGCAATCGGATCTGTCGGCCTTGGGAGACCCAGGGTTGCTTAATCCACTTATTCAAGGTCCGTTTCACATCTAAAAACCAATCAACGTAATTCGCCACAACAACAGAATAAGGAAGAAAGCCCCCAGATAATCCACTCAGGGGTTTGGCCAAACACTCGCTCCAGCACAGGGTCTGCTGGCCACAGAAAACGCCAACGTGGGGGTGCGAGGCCGACAGGAGACCTGCCCAGATGCTGCTCTGGGCGATCCCCCACCTGTCTGCCAGGAGCCCTGGGCTGGACGGCTCGGGTAGGGGACCCTCCAGACCCAGGGACACAGTCTGAGGGCACGAAGCACTATTCTCTGCCGATGCCCGTCCTGGAAGGGAGCTAGACTCATCCCATGCTAGACTCAGGCTGGTCTGTGACTTTTGGCCTGGTGGGACCCCAGGTCCCTCTTGGGCTCTTGGAGCCCCAGACTGTCCCAAGAGCAGCCAGAATTGGCACCTCACCCTGCTGACCGAGTCCTCACAAGGCCACTGTTTACCACAGGGCAGTTGTGAGAAGATGGGGTGCCCCCCAGCAACTGGTGCGGTGGGTGTGAGGGACCCACAGTTAAATCTTGGAGAGATTCTGAGGACATTGTTGCAGGTTGCCAGGCCAAGTTCATGGGTGGCTGTGGCCTATGTCCAGCTGGTCAAGGAGGGGGTGAGGAGGAGTACAGAGTTGGGTACCCAGTGGCGTTTTAGAGATCCCCAAGTGGACCCCGGGAGAGAGAAGCCTAGTGTGCACCCCATCTCTCTTATCTTTCTGTCCTGGAGCCCATAAATCCCAATTCTGAATGTCAGTAACCCTGGGAGGTGGGGGGCCTGCCTGTCTCCTCCATGGTGTCCCAGAGCAGGAACTGGGACCTTCTGTGCTCCTAGCACTGGGGAGCAGGATCCTCCAGAGACCTCGTTTCCTTCCTCACCTGTAGGACACTGTCATAGGCACCTGGGGAGTTTCTTTATTGCTTGTTTTGGGCCACACCTGGCGGTGCTCAAGCGTCCCTCCTGGCAGTGCTCAGGGGCCCTAGGGGATGCCGGGGATCAAACCTGAGTTGGCCACATGCAAGGCAAAGGTCCTCCCTGCTATGCTATTGCAGAAAAGCTCATTTGGTATTTTGGTTGGCCCCCAAATCACCCTGGGACCCAGGATCCCATGGCACAGTGAACTCCAAGACCACCCAGCCCCCACATTGTATCTGGCTTCCAACCCAGCATCTCTCCTCAGCCTTTCCCAGAGAGTCCAAGATCTGGGGGACAGTCAGGCCTGCTGACCCCAGAATCCCCACTCACTCCCCTGTGGCCCCCCAAAAAACAACAAAAACCAAAACATACCCTTATGCTGAGTTGGAGTGATAGCACAGTAGGTAAGGCACTAGCCTTGCAAGCAGCTGCCTGGAGTTCGATCCCCAGCATCCCACAGGGTCCCCCAAGGTTGCCAGGGTGATTCCTGAGCACAGAGCCAGGAGTTAACTCTGAGCGCCGCCAGCTGTGGCCCAAAATAAAACAAAACAAATTCATAGCACAGAAAACTGTACTGTTCTCAGCATGAAGCACCCATGGAGGAGGGGTCACAGAGAGTGAGACGGGGTCAGGGACAGGTTGGGTCACTGGACGCACCCCAAAGAACTAACCCTGCACCCTGAGATGCCCAGAGCTTCCCTCACTCATAGAATGACCCCTGTGTCCGGCCCCCTCATTCACCCTTTGCAGAATTGCTGAGGGGGGTGGTTGGTGAGAGCCGGGGGCTGTGGGGTCTCGGGGGTCAGTGTAGGAGACGAGGTGGCACCCCCCGTCTATACAGCTGGCTGGCCTCTGACCCGGGGACGTCTGCCGGGAGCCGGCCAGCTGCTGGGGAGCTTGTGTTAGGTCTGTGGGGTGTGTGTGTGTGTGTGTGTGTGTGTGTGTGTGTGTGTGTGTGTGTGTGTGTGTGGAGTTCGGAGCCCTCCAAACATCCCACTCCCTTGCCCTTATTCTCAGCTTTGAGGGGGCTTCCGGGGCCTCCCACACACACCTGGAAGAACCCAGCCCTCTCTGCTCCCCTGACCTCCAGCCCCCTCATAAACCCCCTCAGCACCCCCACCCCAACCTGGCACCCCACCTCCAGTGCTGTGATTGTTTCATGGGGCCTGCTCAGTGGGTTTTTTGGGGGGAGGGAAGGGGCCGATGTTTCAGGCCTTCAGGCCAAGCTCACCCCAAGGCCGGTGACGAGGGGGACCAGATGGGCAGAGGGACGGAGCTGGGTGGGGGGAGGCTCGCCTCCCCCCGTGTCCCCCCCAGGGAAGGAGAAGGTTAATAAATGGATTACTTTGGGCAATGGAGCAAAATAAGGTCCCATTGAGGTAATTAACGTGCCTGGCTCGGGCCCCTCTCGGAAGCCGATAAATTGGACTATTGTCACACTGGCCAGTTTCTCCCCGGCGTTTCTTGGGCGCAGTTTAAGGCGCTGTTAATACTTTTAAGACGGGCTCGATGCCAGACTAATTAGATTAGCATTTCTACCGCGGGCCGCCGGCTGCCGTGTGCCCCAGGACCCCGCGGGGCCGGCGTCCCCCGCCCTGGACAGGGGCCATGTGTGGGTTCCCACGTCTGCCCGAGACCCCTGGGCCGCCCACCCCGGACTCAGCGGGGTCAACCGGATGGGGCAGGGCCCCTGAGGCGGCCCTGGACAATGTGGGGTGGGGGCAGTGTGCAGGCTGTTGGGGGGCTGTGCAAGGCTGTGAACCCGGCAGCTTCAGGAGGGGCTGAGGAATGGCCTGGCCTGGCCTGGCCTAGGGGTGTTTCTTCCTTTCCCTCACCTCCCAGTCACACATGTGCCCCCCTAAACATATCAGTGGACCTCGTGGTTGGCTGTGGCCAGGGGTGCCTGAAATGTCCCTTCTAGCCTCGCTATGTTTTTTGTTTTGTATTTTTGGTTTTTTGGCCCACACCGGTCGGCACTCAGGTGTTCCTCCTGGCTCTGCACTCAGGAGTCACTCCTAGCAGGCTCAGGGGAACCTATGGGATGCTGGGGATCGAACCCAGTCAGTCACATGCAAAGCAAATGCTTGCCCTGTGTGCTATCGCTTCGGTCCCAATACCCCCACTTTTACCTTTTTCTCAGCTGTTGGGGTCTCAAAGTTCTCATGTATCTCATTCTTTTTCCCCAAAACAAGTGTAGTTAAAGGTCATGTCCAGCCCTGGATCCCAGATCCTCGTAGGCAATCTGAGGGTAGGGGTCTTGCAAGCCCTATGGTCACCCCTTGAGAGTAGGGACATGGACCAACCTGAGGTGTTCAGGGGCGGAAGCGGCTGAGTCTGGGTGAAGGGGTCCCCAGCTGCCCCCTCCAGAGCTTCGAGGGTGGCCTTACCCTGACTTCTCACTGATTGGGGGTGTCTTTCTCAGGCCCTTCTGCAAAATGAAAGGCCTGTTCTGTGAGCGGGTTCTGAACCCGGGAAGGACAAAGTAAGAAAGCTGAGCTGGGTCCTGATCACCCAAGAGAAGGGGCAGAAATCCCAGGTGTGATTTACTTCAATCCAGCCAATCAGCCAATCACGGGGTGGTGGTGGTTGTTTTATTTTGTTTGTTTGACTCTGCGCTCAGGAATAATAGCTGGCTGACTCCGGGGACCATATGGGATGCCAGGGATCAAACCGTGGTTAGCTATGCAAGGTAAACACCCCCCCCACCCCTGTGCTATTGCTCAGGCCACTTGTCTTTCTTCCCTCCCTCCCTCCCTCCCTCCCTTTCTCCCTACTTTCTCCCTCCCTCCCTCCCTTCCTTCTTCCTCTTTTCTCTCTTTTTCTTCCTCCCCTTTCTTTTCTTTGTTTATCTTTCTCCTCTCTTCTCTCTCCTTCCTTTCTCTTTTTTCTTTCTCCCCCCACCCCTCTCCCTTTCCCTCTCCACCAAAAATACCAGAATTTATGCTGGGAAGACAAAGACGGTTCAACCCTGAGATAGATAACTCTACTCTCAAATGTCTGTGTCTGACACTAGGAAAAGAGTTTGCCAATACTCCAAACCACCTTATAGGACAAGAAGTGAATCTTTAAGTATGATAATAATATCCAGAGAAATATCCAAGAAAGATGAGAGGGCCAGGAGGACCAGTGCATGGGAGGAAGCTTGTCACAGAGGTCAGACACACAGGGAGGGCAGAGAAGGGGGCACTAGAATAGGAGAGCTGGGAATGAGCACTCGGGACAGGAATTGGGAGCTGGAAGGGGAGAAAGAGACAGAGGAGAGAGGTGGGTGGAATGTTTGCCCTAGAGGCAGGCAGTGGGGAGGGAGGGCAGGAGGGAGACTGGGGCCATTGGTGGTGGGGAACGGTGACCTGGTGAAGGGTGTGGGACACTGAATGACTGAAACTCAACCACAGACAACTTCAGTAACTGTTGTGTTATGAACAGTCTGGTAACCACAGTATTTCGTTTTGTTTTGTTTTTGTTTTTGGGTCACACCTGGCAGCGCTCAGGGGTTACTCCTGGCTCTACACCCTGAAATTGCTCCTGGGCAGGCTCGGGACAGAACGACTGTCCTTCTGCATGAAAGGCAAATGCCCAGGGCCCAGAGAGATAGCACAGCGGTGTTTGCCTTGCAAGCAGCCAATCCAGGACCAAAGGAGATTGGTTCAAATCCCAGTGTCCCATAGGGTCCCCCGTGCCTGCCAGGAGCTATTTCTGAGCAGACGGCCAGGAGTAACCCCTGAGCACCGCCAGGTGTGACCCAAAAAAAAAAAAAAAAAAAAAGAAAGGCAAATGCCCTACCTCCATGCTATCTCTCTAGCCCAGTAACCACAGTATTTAAATAAAGTAGTAAGTAATTTTTTAAAAAACTTTAAATGAAAAAAGAATCTAAAGTCTCTCTTTTTGTTTTGTTTTGGGGCCACTCCTGGTAGCACTCAAGAATAATTCCAGAAAGGCTCGGGGGACCCTATGGGATGCCAGGGATCGAACCCGGGTTGGCTGTGTGCAAGGCCAATGCCCTTTCCGCTGTGCTCTCACTCCGGCCCCCAAAAGAACAGAATCTAGAGAGAAGAGGAAGAGAAAGACTCAAAAAGACAGTTCATCACCCTGACAACACTGTCCGCATGTGCCTCTTCTAGGCCCTGACTTTATTGGGGCACTGAGATCCACACACAGCACAGGGGAGCCCTCAGGACCCCCTAGCAGTTCTGAGGCTGGACAAGAGCCTGGAAGGGGCACAAGCCCTGTGGGCAGGAGTCCCTGGCCAGATCCGCCTTGAGCACAGGCTTGGGGGCAGCCTTGGAGCACTGCCAGTCCCACATGCGAAGGAGAGGGAGGACGGCAGAGAAGGAGGAGAAAGAATGAGCACTGGGGAAGGAGGCAGCTTTGGCTGCAAAATGTGAATAGGGACAGGAAGTAGAGGCCACAGAAGGGGACCCCAGTGACTCCGTGGACTGACCACTGTGCACATGACCCTCTGATGTGACCGTGAACCCACGCGATTCTCCTGAACACAGACACGGGTGTGGTGCTGACCTCACCTGTCTCTGGACGGGCCAGCCCCACTCACACCCTGCACCCCTCAGCTCTGCCTCTGCCTGAGGGACTGAGGACCCCCTGCCCCCTAAAAGACCCTTTAACTGTGTCCTGCTTGCCCGAGTGACCCTGGATTGCACATAACGCTGGAGAATGTCCTGGAGCTGCCCCCCTCCCTTCCTGGGAGCTGATCCTACAGCCTGGAGGGAAAGACCCTTTGTTTCCAGGACCCACATCCCTGACTGACCCCCGAACCCCACCCTGACTAACAGAAGTGGGGGCAGGGGTCCCACTCAGCCGGGGGTAGTCCAGGCCTTCCCTCTGCAAGGGTCCCCCCCAGTCCGCATCCAGCACGACCCACTGCCCAGTGCCCCACTCAGCGCTGAGCTGTGAGCTGCGGGCCAAGGGTGGAGCAACCTTCTGGAATGTTCCGCCGGTAACAGAGGAGGTGAGAGGGCAGAGGATGGAGAGCCAGAGGGCTGGAGCTCAGGCCTGTGTGGCCGGGCGGGGTGGGGTGACCAGGGACAGACCCCCTCCACTCACTCCTGACGCACTCGGGCTCTGGTCTGGCCAAAGTCTCTGGGTCCCCAGAGATCCTTCAGCACCAAGGGGCGGGGGATCAGCCTAAGGTCTGGGAGAGAAACAGAGGAAAATTTGGGGGAACTCTGGAAATCCCCAGACATCTGAATGCCCCAAACCCCAAGAAGCAAGCGGGAAGGACGGAGCCAGTGGACAGACACCCCAGTCCAGTGTATCCAAGAGCCTCTGGAATTAGAGAAGGTGGGGGATCCCCAACACCTGCAGGCCCTGAGGGGCCCAACTGAGTTCTGAGCCTTTCTTGGGGCTCCTGTCTCACCTGGCACTCGTCTGGGGGCACCAGCTCAGCCCCAGAGGGTCCCTACGCCACAGGGACCTCTCGATCTGCTGCACCAGGTCCCCATTCCTAGGTCCCAGCCAGGCTATGGCTGTGATGGGGATAGCCCAGCATGGCCAGGGGGTGTGCCTGAAGCCAGCCTGTTGGGGACCCTGGCAACCTGCAGAAATGTGGGGTCACTATGCTCGGAGCCCACAGCTCAGGTGGAGGCCCAGGCCGCACACCCAAACTTTCCCTGCCAAGCAGTACCCTGTGATGTCACTCCAGGTCAGCTGAACCCCACTGCACCCCCTCTAATCCTCCTGCCTCCGGTCTCCCCATCTCGGGGCTCCACTTGGCCCCCCAGGTCGATGCTCAGGTTCTGCATACCCAGGGTTGACGGTGCCTCCACCAGCCCCCCGAGCCCAAATATCTGTGTGGCAAGGAACCCCAGTCATGACCAGTGGTGGGTGAGGCCCAGCCCGTCTCGTTACCACCCCAACCCACATGTTTGGGGTGACTGGGATCCTGATTCCTGTGTTCTGCTTTCTGCTGCTCCTAAGCATAGCCACATGGCAGCTCGGCCACACACAGGGATGCAAGGACAGAGGAACACAGATGCAGGGACACAGGGACTTAGATGCAGGGACATACACATATTTATCATGCACATACATACACACACTCACACAGATGCACACACATGCTTGCGGGCTTCCTGCACTCACCCAGTGGCCCACCTGGATGGTGGATCCTTCAAGACTTTCCCCCTTCCAGCCTCTTCTGAAACCACCAAATTCAGCAAATTTACAGCTCTGAAAGCATCTGAAAGGCTCTGGGCAGAGTCCACAGCCCTTGGGCTGAGCTTTCCTGCAACCCCTCTGCAGTCCATAGCCTCCCATGCACCCCTCAGCCCCGTGACCCCAACAGGCCCTCAGAGCAGCAGTGCCCCCAGAATATTTTCTTGAGACACGGCTCTGGGCCCGCCTGGGCCCCTACTCCTGCCTTTCTTGGGGTTCACGACCTGCCCAGAACAGTCCCACACTGCAAGGCCTTTTGCCAGGGCAAATCCTGGCACTGGGGATCCTGACAGAATAGGGTGGCCTGTACCCCAGCCTCCTGCTCTAGACCATGTGACCTTGAGCGTGGGCTGTCCCGAGTCCCCAACTCCCAGCCTGGGTCTTGGGAGCTGAAGAGTCTGGGTGCAGAAACGTCCAAGAAACCAGTGATGGCAGTGAGAAGGTGGTTCTGCACCCTGGGGAGCCCAGGATAGGATGAGGAGGTCTTACCCAGGAACCCAGCATGGGATTAGAGGGCTTTGCTCAGAGCACAGAGGGGCGAGGATGTGGTGGACATGAGGCGAGGAGAGTGGGGAGGGCCTGATGGGCAGGGAGAGGTGGCGTGCACCCAGACACCCCGTCTACCTGTACCATGTGACCAGCCCCCTAAGGACCACACAGGGACTCCCCGGCTGGTGTGGGCAATGCTCAGAGTCCTCCTAGTCCAGTGAGGGCATCGAGGTCAGTGCGACCTCAGGGGGGACCCTGGTTCTGCCCTCAGCCCTGGCTGACCTTTGTGGAGTTGGGGAGCTGGTCCAGCCCCAAAACAAGAAGCTTCAGGGGACCCCCTTGACCCCCGTGCTCAGGGGCGACCCCTTTCCCTGCAGCCCAGTAGCTGTTCCACGTCGGGGGGATCTCTGGCCTCACTCTCCTCCCTGTCTGGCATCTGAACCCCTCTGGGCCTTGGCACCTTGGCCAACAATCACCCCTGTGAAGGGCCTGGACTCTTTTCCTGGGTTCTGCAACTTCATAAAGGGGCCCTGGGCACCCTGAGTCTCTGCAGGGAGATGCCATGGTGATGGGGTACTATGCTCCCCAGCCCCAGAAGCCCCCTAGCTCTGTGATCAGGGCAGACTCTGAGCCAAGGGGTTTATGGGGGGCCCAATAGGATGGGGGAGAGAGAGACAGCAGCTGGGCCCTGAACTGGGGGCATGAGGGGCTGTGTCCAGCCTGGGCGGCTGGTCAGGGCGGTGGTCGTGGGGGTGGCTGGACTCAACTGTGCTGGCCTAGGGCTCCCCACTCCATCCCTGGGGTCCCGGCTGTGGGGCCTGGTGGCAGCCACGATAAATATGTTTGTTCAAGGGGAGCCAGAAGGGAGCAGGGCGTGCGGGGCGGGGGAAGAAGGGGCCCTTGTGCCGGGCACAGTGCTCGATTGTTTCCGTTCACGCAAGCACTGCCCTGTGGCCGGGAGGTCAGACGCCCCTCGGCCCGAGGAAGCACCGGGCCCCCGGGCTGCTCTTGCTCCCAGCTGGACCCCGGAATCCGCAGCACCCTGGCCAGCACAGGGATGGAGGCCATAGCCCAGGGCACAGGGAGGAAGGCCGGGAGACAGGGCCAGAGGGCATGGGTAGGGGGGCCAGGGGGCCGGACACACCAGGCCAGTCCAGCTGGTTCCTGTGAGGGGACTCACTGACCATGGGATGCTGCGCAGGCAGCTGCGGTCCCTGGAAATTGGGAAGTTGACCAGGCCTGGGGGCCTTTTCAGCAGAGAAAGCTATGCCCGAGTGTGGCTTGCAGGACTTAGGGAGCCCAGACACCCCACTTATGGGTCCTTGTCTCTGGGGGAGGGAATTCTACATCTTGAGGTGGGGTGGTGTCTGTTCAACTGCACACAACACCCAGCACACATCCTATCTAACACACAGACATGCAGCACAGAGAACGTAGAAACACAGTAGATAGCACACACACAAAACACACAGCACAGAGGCACAGTAGACAACACACAAAACATATAACATGCAACACACAACACCAAGAATATAGAGCACAGTCGATAACACACAGACAAGCACAGGTCACACAACACACAGACACATAGCACAGAGAACACAGATACACACAGTAGATGGCACGCAGATACATAAAAAACACACAGTAGACAACACACAAATACACAGACACAGCACAGAGAACACGGTAGACAATACACATACAACACAGAACAGACACATAGTAGACAACACACAAAACATGCAACATGCAATGCGAGAACACAGACACTCACAGTAGATAATACAGAGATACACACAAAACACACAACAAAGAGACACACAACACAGGAAATACAGACACACACAGGAGACAGCACACAGATACACAACACCCAACACAGAAACACGCACCATAAATAGATACACAGCATGACACACATGTATAAAAATGCCACAAGAGAACACACTAGCACACACATGTACACGGCACAAACAACACAGAGCCCCTAGATACACACATGTACACGCAATACAGAACACACATATGCACACACTCACACAAGGCAGCCATGCAGGGCATGTGATTCTGCACCTGGGCACACGTTTTAACATAGACACACATGTACATGCGTGTGGCTATACACACCACACACACACACATAGTGTCAGATGTTCTCAGGCACACAGGAGAGCTGGGCAGACCCCGTGGGGTCACAGCAGGGCCCTGGAGACTCTGTGACTGAAGGGAGAGATGCTCCGGCCACACCCCAGCCCCCACCCACCCACACACTTGTGTTCCCCAAAACACTCCTGTCCCCGAAGACCAGGGTGACTCATAGCTGCTGTCCAAGAGCTGGGTCAGCACCTGGACATACTGCTTGGTGGTGGCACAGGCTGGCACAAGTTGGGCACAGCCTCCCCAGGCGAGCACCTCCACCTTTGGCTACTGCCAGCTTGAGCCCAGTCATACCACGGAGACCCACCAACAGGGGCACCCAGGGGCCCTGCCCGGGAGTTACACACTGCAAGTCCTGCTGGGACAAAGCCCTTCTTGGAGGCCCCCAGGTACCCCGAGCCCCATGCCCTGAGCGGGTGGGTGACAGATAGTCATGCCGATCCCCACGAGGCCCAGAACTCACTTTTTGGCTGCTCTGTCCTGCCCTGGCTTCCTGTGCATGGGGACCCCATGAGGGGACACAGTGTCCAGAGCTTGGGACCTGAGTGTTCCATTCTGCCCATCAGTGCCTGGGCTTTTTTTTTTCCCTTTGCCAGATCCCCTCAGGGTCCTGGATAAGGAAGTGGCATGGGGTGGGCAACAGGGGACCATGGCCATGGGCAGCAATGTTCCTCTGGGTCCCCAGGTGCCCCTGGAGTGTGGCTCAAATTCACCAGGGTTGTGAGACCATCTCTGGGTGTGAGATTCGAGCCCCAACACACAGCCGAAACCCACCATTTCCTGCCGTGTGGCCCAGCTCCTCTGGGTCCACTGGGTAGCTGGGCCAGCCTGCGAGTGTCAGGACAGACACCCCTGCCTGCTCCTTCAGGAGATGCTGGCCTGCCTTTTGCAAAGCCTCCTTTTGGGGGGTGAGATTTTATTTGGGAGTGGGGGGAGTCACACTCAGTGATCACTCCTGCCTCAGATCATTTCTGACTCAGTCAGAAGAAACACTTCTGACTCTGATCAGGGCTAACTTCAAGCTCTGTGCTCAGGAATCATTCCTTGAACTTGGGGAACCCTATGGGGTGTCCAGAGTCCAACCCAGGTTTGGCCGGGAGCAAGGAAAGCACTTCATTGCTACACTATCTTGCAAGCCCCCTTTTCCTTTGGGGGACCTGAGCCCCTGTAGCGCTGGCCTTGACCCCTCCGGTCACCAAGTGGGGGTCCTTTGCAGTGACAGAGGGAAGTTGAGCCTTGGGCCTACTCTGGGTCTTCAACTATCACCCAGGACCCCTGCAGGGTAGGGTGGAGGTGGGTTTTTGGGGGGACCCCTCTGGTCAGAGCTTGGGGAGGGACCCGTGAGCGACCCCAGCCCCCACGCCCAACCCCAGGCCGAGACAGTCCTTGTCCTCACTCCTCACAGTGGCCTCACCCTGCCCGGGGCCCGGCCTGTGCGCCCACTGTCCCGGGGGCGGCGGGATCAATGGGCCATTGTTTTGTGGCCCGCTGGGAGTTCACTAGAGTTGCTGTGTCTCCTGCACCCCCAGAAGCAGTCAACACCTTAGCATCAGGAAGGATCACTCCAGTATTGGCCCAATTGGGCTAGCAGTTCTGAGAGTGCAGGCCACAAGGCACAAGGGAGTTTCTGCACCGAGGAGGCATGGGGCCCCTCCTTGGGGTGCTGGGCTGCCTGGCCAGGGGCTAGGGCCTCCCGGGGTGCCCTCCCTCCCTCCCTCTAATCCACCAAGTGTCCAAGGACCAGACACCAGACAGCCTGTCTCCTGCGCCCCCTGCCCTCTCCTCTCTGTGGGGTCAGGCACAGCCGCCCCCAACCCCATCATCCTGGAACCCAGAGACGCCAGCTCGGGCAGGAAGCCGGGCTCCAGGCATCCCTCAGTAGCCAGGGGGGGCCGGGGGGAGACCCCTGCCCAGGCTGACACCCTCGAGTGGGTGTCTGAGGGGTCAGTGGGGCCCCTCGGGGGAGCTGGGAGAGGAGGCCCAGGCCCAGGCCCAGCCCGGACCAGCTGCTGGATGGAATGTTCTTGCCTCCAGCTCTCTGGACAGGCGTGGACTGGGAAGGGCAGGGCTGGGTCTGAGAACTTTGGGGGTGTCCTGGGGCTCCCAAAGGTGGGGTGTTTGCTCTGTCCTTTCTCCAGCTCCTGGAGTTTCTCATCTGGGCCAGATGGGTGTCTCCCCAAGGCATCCTGTGTGCTGGACAGACCCCCAACCCCCACTCTCCACGCCTCATGGCCTCCGCTGGCTTATCTGGACTTTGCTCCCTAAAACAGCTGAGCCCCCGGCCTGGGTTCCCCCATCTTCCTGCAGGCAAACTGTCCCTTCCTCTCTGTAGCTGGGCTAGGGACCTCTCCTGCCTCACCCCAATATCTGTGTTGCCTTTATCCACACTGAAGAGGCCCGAGAAAGGGGTCTAAGCGGGCAGGGACACCCCCCGCAACTCTCTTCCCAGGGAATTCACAGCTGTTGAGCTTTTGAGGCCTCCACGGAGTGGGGGCAGCACTATTGGGGTTCACACCCAGAGGCAGTTACAGCCAGCACCCCTTCCTCGCTAGCCTCCCCTGGGCAGAACTAGGGGGCCCCATTCAGGGCCGTGCTGATGGTGGGATTTGGGGGGGGTGTTGGGCCCTGAGCTTCTAGAGGCAGCAGGTCAGGGGTGTGGTGGACAGAAACATGCATGTTCGAGCCCCTTTCTGCACAGCCAAGGTCGAGTAGCGAGAAAGATTCGGGGAAAGAAAACTGTTCCCTGCTGGGACGGGCCTTGCCTATCTCTCTGGCCCCCAGCCACCCTCTCGTCACATCACGTCACCACTGCCGTCCCACCCTGGGCCCCTCTGGGCTCGCGGCCATAGCCTGACACATGGAGGGGGGGTGGGGAGAGGCCGGGGCTCCCCTTGAGAGAGACCTTCCCCCTTTCCTCCTCTTCAAATGTTTAGTACTCCCCAGCTCTGGGCCCCAAGTTGTGCGTTGTGCAGAAGGGGGTGGGGGGACCCCAGGCTCCAGGCATGATGCGCTGCCTGGCCGAGCCCCCAGCCCCCCTCGGCCACGTGAGCTGGCCCAACCCCCCCCCCCGTCCCCCCCACCCCGGCAGCTGGAAACAATCAGGGAGGCAGGTGATGTGCGCCCCAGGCCGGCCTGCACCCCGAAGCATGAACAAGCACTCAGGAATCCGGCAGAGATCGGGGCTCCTGCCGCGGCTAATCTTGGCAGGGCCCCCTCACAGATGGGGGGGGGCACAAGTTAGGGTGCAGGGGGCGTCCACAGGCTCTGAGATGAGAGTGGGGGAGGCAGTCCTGTCTGTGCTCAGCGGACGGACGGCACGAGGGGGCAGGGACTTGATGGACTGACTGCGGCGGGTTTCGAGTGCACAGAGAGCGGCTCAGCATGGGGACGTGATCTCGGCCACACCCCCCCCCAAAAGGACCAGGAAGAACCATGTTCTCCCTGTCAGCATCAGGAACATGAGTGGGGGCATGGAGCACGGGGATGATGGGCATGGGGTGGTGGGCACTGGGGAGTATGGGGGCACCAGAGTTTGGGGCACAGGGAAGACGGGGCAGACTCTCTCCACCACAGAGGCCAATCTGCCCCCCCCCCACTATCTGGGTGCAGCACTGGCAAGACAGGACAGCCCCCAAGGGCACCATCACCAGTGCTTGAGTCAGCAAATCTCTCTATCCGCTCATCTGTCCCTCCGTCTTTCTGTCCACAGGCCCGTGTGGCATCCAGCCCCACCCCCCCCCCAGAGAGCAGGAGCCCTGACTGGAAGTGACCGGAACCAGGAGGGGATGAGCGTGTCCCCGGGTATACCTGCACCCCACTCCGGTGACCTTTCCATGGGCATGAACTGGGATTCCCATGTGTCCTCTGACACGGTGCCCAAGCCCCACCCAGCCACCAGCTTAGGATAGGTCCCACCTAGGCATCGAGGGGAGGTCTGTGGCTGCTTGGCCTGGAGCTGGGACTAGGGCGGTGAGATGGATGTCCGGGCACCCCTGATATCTGGCACTGCAGTCCCCACGGGGCACCAGGGTGAGCAGTGGGCTCAGGGTTATCCCTTTGCGCCCCTCCCCAATGTCTCTAGCACAGCCACTCTGGATCCAGTGGATAAGAACAGAGTGGAAAGGACTTCGGAGTGACACCGGGTGAAACCCCACAGTCCCTTTGTGCCAAGACGCCCACCCGCCTGTGTATACCACGGGGCCACCAAGACTGTTCTGTCTGGTCAAGCTGTCTACCCACAGTCCCCAATCCATGACCCAAGCCTAAGCTGTCAGCACCTAACACCGTCTGCCCCCAGAATGCAAACCGCCCCATGGCCTTGTCAGAACCCTCCCCTCCCCAGAGCTCAGGCTGTGTATGTCAGGAACCCCCACTCTGGCCCTGACTCTCCTCCTCCCTCCCAGCAGGCAGCCTCCTGAAACTTGGGGGCCCAGCCCTGCCCACCCCCAAGTACTGTGCACCCCACTCAGGCTGTGGCCACTGGGTTCTGGCCACAAGTGCAGATTAGGGAGCCAGCTGTGTCCTCAGGGGCCTTGCTGCCCCCCCCCCCAAAGGGCTGGAGAAGGCCCCAGGGGTCCACAGCACCAAGAGGGTATCTGGCAGTGGAAACACCCCCACTCTGCCCTTGTGTGGTATGTGCGGAGCAGCAGAAAGGAAGGGACAAAGGGTCCCCCTAAGAGTGACCCACTGCAGGGGGGCCCTGTCCGTCCACCAGACAAAAGCCCTAACAGACCCTTGAGCAGCAGAATGTGGATCCCTGGAAATAGTTCTTGTCCGACCTACTCATTCACTCATGGAGGAGCCAGGGGCAGCCCCAGGGGGCCCTGAGCGAGTGGCCAGTCTAAGCACCCGCCTGGCGGGGGTCGCCTTGTTAGTAGCCCTGAACAAAGGCAGTGAGTGGACTGTGGGGGGGCCCCTGGGGCCACACCAGCGGGGGGGGGTCTTTCAGCCCTCAAAGTACTGCCTCTTAACTCAGTTTCCACGGCAGGCTCTCATAGGGTAGGGGTGGGGGTGGGAGCGTCTGGGGCCCCCTGCTCTGGGGTGCCCTCCCACCCTACCCGCCTGCCCTGCCTGCCTGGCCTGCCCGGAAACTCCCCACAAGGGCCCCTTGACTTTCAGGAGCCCGGCCCTGGCCTGCGTGTTAACTCCTTCCTAGCTGCAGAGAAGCCAATCCCGGGGCTTGCAGGAGAAGCAGCCACCCCTTTCCCCTGCACCCCTGCACAGCCTTCCACGACTGGGGCCGGCGCTGACCACCGGGTGTCCCGGCAATGCCTCTGTCTGGCCTCGCCTGGTCACTTGGCACCTCGGGCACTGGGGAGGCAGGAGCTGAGGGGAAACAGCAGAGGATCCCCAGGAAGGCCTGGGGGGGCCTGGGGGTGCGAAGAAATGGGGTAAAGACCGACTGAGGCTCAGGTGCTTTGATCTGGGCTCTTAGAAGTTCTCCTGCTGGGCCTCCCACAGGCTTGGGGTGTGTGAGTGGTCTGGCAGGAGGTGCGGGCAGGCAGGGGTTAAGCCAGGTCCACCCCCAGCCCAGATTCCCCAGGTGGCCTTCAAGGGCCCTGCCCAGGGGGCTGTGGGGGGAGGTGCCCACAAGGCCAGTGGTGGCTCCTCCCGGCCTTCAGCTGCCCCCAGGGAAGGCCGCACAATGACCTCAGCAACACACACGCACCCTGTGGTCAAGGGCGTCCCTCCCGCCGCCCCTACCAGGCTGTTTGTGGAAGGATCCAGAGCCCGTGAGGTCCTGTGTATAGGTGCATGTCGGGGCAGGCCAGCCCTGTGTCCACCGGGCATAGCCCAGAGGTCCCTGTGCCCTGGGTGGCCTCCGTGGGTCCCCCCTAGGCATGACAGAAGCAGTGGCTGGGAGAGGGCCCAGGACACAGCTCAGGGCTGAAAGGGCCTGCAGATAGCACTCCAGTCAGGGAGCTCCCAGGTTTCTGCGCTTCCCACAGCCAACCCCCCCAAGTCCTGGATACCAGCACCTTCTCATCCTGGGAGCTGCTGTCCTAGAGGACAACGGGGGACCTCCCTGCACTGGCTGCAGAGAGAAGAGGAGGAAAAAGCTATGAAAATGAGAGGCCAACAGGGGGATTTTTGGGGTGCAACCCTATAGGAGGAGTGAAGGTAGACAATAGGGGTAAGATATCCAAGCACCAGGGTCTGTTTCGAGCTCTGAGGGAAAGTTTGAGGGGTCCCCCTAGATGTCAGCGGCCAGCTTGGGGGTTGGGGGCACCTTAGAACCAGAAACGCTTCTGCCCAGGACACCCACCTGGGTTCTGCACCATCCCCAGGGGTGCCCTGAGGTGGACTTGGGCATGGGAGGTGTTTCAGCTCAGGACACCGCCAAACCCCAGCCACCATTCTTCCATGGAGGCAGGGGACCCCATAACAGCTACCTGAACTCCATCTTTCTCTCACAAGACCCACGAGGAAAGAAATGGGGTACAGCCCATTCCCAGGGTTTCCTATAAGTTCCAGGGGTGCTAGAGAACAGACGCGGGAAGAGGAAGAGAAGATCTGAAGGGGATTCAAGTCCCTTCCGTGGACCTTTTGGGGGGGGGTGCTCTCTTGAATGAAGCTACACCAGGTCAGGGGACATGGGCACCCCAAGAGCCAAGCACACTTTCCAAGGCCAAGTTCAGAGTGACATGCTCCGTGAGGGTAGAGACCTCTGGGGTCAGATGGTCAGATGGCAGAGCCTCGCCAAGCCCTTTGGTTGGGTTTGGGACCACACCCAAAGGTGCTCGGGGCTCATTCCTGGCTGTGCATGCAGGGAGCAGCCCTGGCTGGGTTTGGGGGACCAGAAGGGTTGCTGGGGACTACGGGCAGGGCAGGCGGCTGTGCTTAAGGCCCCTCCTCTAGGGGAGAACCCCCTCCCCCACCCTCTGGCCCCTGCCAGCAGAGCCAGCAGCCCTGCAGCATTGCTGGGAAGAGTCCAGATAAGGCGCTGAAGAAACTTCACAGGTTCATCTGTGGGGCCTCACGCTGGGGGCCCATAGAGGGGAGACAAGGCGGGAGAGGGGGCAGGGAGGGACATGAGCTGGCTCCTCACCTCACACCCGCCTGCCAGGTTGAGTGCTTACCCCCCAATCCCAACAGTCACCTCCCAAACCAAAGTCACAATCCAGGTTCAGGTGTGCAAAAAGCCCTGGGATCTGCGTGGCCCCCAGGGACAAGAGGGGCGGGGAGGTTCAAGGCCACAGTCTGGGCCCAGTTGGGGGTTGGTCCCTGAGTGATGGGAGAGCTTTCTGTCTCAGTCCAAGCAGCCACACTCAGGTCCAAAATGTTGCTCTGGGCAGGCTCACGTGGGCTCTACCCCAAGCCCACGGGGAGGCATGGGGGTGCCCAGGAGCCCCCCCGGATCTGCTGTCCTGCTGGTCCTAGGTTGCGTAGACTGGGGGGCAGACACCCTGGAAGTGTTAGAGAGCCCTGGAGGAGCCACAGCCTGGGTCTTTTTCCTGGCAGACACTTGCCACCCCCACCCGTGTGCGGGGTCCGCAGTTGTCCCATCTCCCCCAAATTTTCCAGGCCTGGGGTGACTCCACATCGCGGGTCCCCAGGGCTTGGCAGTGTGTGTGTGTGTGTGTGTGTGTGTGTGTGTGTGTGCTGCTGGGTGTCACTGGGTGGCTCTGCTTAATGTCCTCTCGTCCTTCCTGCAATCCCACCCTGCCCCCCATCCTTGTAAAGAACTGGACTCGCCCAGGGAAGAGGAGCCTGGAGGCCCCTCTGCAGGGCAGGCTCATCCCCACCCCACCCCCCGTTGTGCTGACTCGGGCCGGGTCACTGGCGGTCACTGCGCCCTTGGCTGGCCAGGAATGAGACCATCGGGGCCCCTGAAATGCCTCAGCGGGGCCCTGCGTCCCCTTCAGGGCCTGCACTCAGGACTGGAATGAGCAGGAACCCGTCACCCCTGCACCCCATCCCTTGCATCCCACACCCCATCCCCCCTGAACTGTACCGATAAGGTTTGGGTTGGGGGGTGAGGGCTGCCCTGGCTGGGAGTAGGGAGTGTGGAGCCCAGAGGCTCTAATCTGGGTGCTCAGAGATTCCAGGAGGCATGTTTGAGGGTGGGGGCGAGTCTGGCGGGCAGGGGGCCCCTCTCCGCAGACCTTCCCTTGGGGAGAGGCGGCCGGGCCCAGCCCCCTCTCGTTGCTGTGCACGGGCCGCGTGGGACCGAAAGAAGGGGCGGCCGCAGAGTGTTTTCGCATCTGGAAACAATATCGGGCCGGCAAGCGCTGGAGCAGAGTCCTGCGGGAGCACACGAAACTGGGGGGTGGGTGGTGGGGGGTGAGTGGGATTGCAGGGGGAGCACCCCGAAGGCAGGGGCAGGGAGCCAGCGCCTGTCCCGAGACCCCCTCCCACACCCACGACCACCATCACCGGTGGGGACCCAGAGAGAGGGGAGAAGATGTTGCAGAATCCAGGCTCTGTCTGGGCAGAGAAACCTAACAAGGGAGACGAGGAAGAAGCCGAGAAGGGCTGCTGGGTATCAGTTTTGGGTTTGGGGACTGCTTGCAGGAGGCTGGGGAGGGGGCTCAGAACACAGGCCCTCCCCCAGAGCCTGGGCCACAGGCACAGATGAGTGTGGACCTCCATCACAGGGTCCTGAACTGGGGTTCAGTGAATCTTCACCAGCGTGATTCCCCGGGACAAAACTAATTTGAGAGGCTGAAGTGAGAGCACAGCAGAGAGGGCAGACCCGGGTTCGATTCCCGGTATCCTATAGGGTTCTCTGAGCCTTCCTGCTTAGGAGTGACCCCTGAGCACAGAGACAGGAAGGAGTCAGTCAGCCCTGAGCACCGTCAGGTGTGGCCTCCCCAAACAAAAACAATAAAAGAAGATGGATTTGGGTCCCAGCCAGGATGACAGGAGCTGCCCTCCCTCCTGGGATGTGCCGTGACATGCATCCCCGTTACAACTGGGGTTCATCCAGTTGACTCTCGGCTGACAAGCACCCCAAACCAGGATAATGAGCTCCTGTGGCATTCATTGAGTGTAGCTGTGGGGATGGGGTCCTATGAAGGCCTCACAGTCCATCTCTGTCCCCAGCCTGGTCCTCACAGCTCTTCCTGTGGAGATAGGAGCCCGGCTGAGGTGGCTGGTGAGGGAGCTAGACTTGCCCCCAGCATCACACAACTTCACACACCAGGCTGAGATGCCCTCTAGGCCGCCCGAATGCTCGGCTGAGCTCAGAGGTGCCAAGGTCCAGGCAGGTCCCCAGATGTAGACCACGTCGAGTGACCAGAGCTGACGACAGCAGCACAGGCTCAGGAAAACTGCACTAAAGCCCTGATTTGGGGCTTCAGTGCACATTGCAGACGGGTCTCTTTTTTTTGGGGGGGGGGGGTGAACAGGGAGTAAAAAGTCAAGAGTCAAAAGTAAAGTCAAGAGTAAAACGTCGGGCCCGGAGAGATAGCACAGCGGCGTTTGCCTTGCAAGCAGCCGATCCAGGACCAAAGGTGGTTGGTTCGAATCCCGGTGTCCCATATGGTCCCCTGTGCCTGCCAGGAGCTATTTCTGAGCAGACAGCCGGGAGTGACCCCTGAGTGCCGCCGGGTGTGGCCCAAAAACAAAAACAAAACAAAAAAAAAGAGTAAAACGTCAGGAGCCATCAGGGCAGCCCATCCATGGGGTATAGCAGTGGTTGAGTGCCCCACCACCTCCCCTAGCTTGGGGCCCTCCAAAAAGCACCCCAATAGGTGAACTCCTCAGAAGTAGAACACGGCCCCTGGGCTGGATCAGAGACCCCCGAGTTGAAAGAAAACTTGAAAATTGAATCACTTTCATCAGTTGCCAACGCCGCCGAGGCCTGGCACCAAGAAGCCTGAGACGCCCCCTTAGTCTGGAAGGAACCCGTTTCTCCCTGGCGGGTTCAAACACCCCATCAATCCCACACAGCTCTGGGGGTCTTCGCATACCACGTGCCTGGCTGCTGGCACGGGGACGCCACACGCTCTGATGGCCCTGATATGAAGCAAATGCACCAGGGGTGAGGTTGTGCCTGGGTGTGCCCAGAAGGAGCAGACACGGTGGCCACCACGGAGCCTGGGAAGATGGAGCGCAGCAGGACAGAGGGCAGGAAGGCAGGTTCTACGGAACCTGAAAAGCTGCAAGAGGAGGCTCTACCTGCCACGCCACAAACTGTAGAACCAGGAGCTCAAACCAGAGAGTGGTGAGGGAGTTTTGAGGAAGAGGAAGGAAGATTTGGGCACAGGATGAAGACAGCCCCCAAAATGGCTACAGACCAGGCATGCCACACAGTCATGGGGGGGGGGGGCAATGCTCGCTATGCCCATTGAGGGTCACCAAGGGACCACTAGGAAGACAGCCCAAGGGGTCAGGCCGTGTGCATTGTGCTCCAGAACCTCAGACTTGAACCCCCCCGGAACACCTGCGTTCCCCAGATTTGGTGGGTACAGTAGAGGGTGGGTGGGTAGGGGACAGGAAAATTCGATAAGATCCCACCAGAATCCGGGACCCAGAATCCATATGGCAATCTGGAGGACAGACAAGAGCCAAAAGGCTGGCAAGAAGGAAGAACAAAATTGGACAACGCTACTCTCTGAATTTCAAAACTCGTTCCCTGAGCTCCGGAACAGACAGCGCGGCGCTGGGCCCCCAGTGGCCCAGAAGGAACCCACTTGGGGAGCTAGGACACTTGCATCAAGGGGGACAAAGACCATCCGAGGCAGGCAGAAGACGCGTGCCAGCAAACGGGGTGCAGGGAACTGGCCTCCAGTGTGCTGGAGGGGAGCCAGCTTGGCCCTCACACCCCCAACCAAAACCCTGCACAAGTCAACAGCTACTATATAACCTAGAGGGGCGGACGAGAGAAAGAAACAGGAATTGGACTTCAGCACCCGCACACAGGCCTGGCTATTTAGAAAAGCATGAAGACTACGACATAAAACCATGAGGAAAAGGGGAAGAAAAAGAGATTTATTGGTCCCTGTCAACATTACGAAAGGTTACGTGTCCAAAAGTCTCATCCGGGCAAGGGAGAAAGAACAGAACCAAGTGGTGACAGTCTTGGGCGCTCTAATTTATAAAAAATAAGACAAGAAACAAGGGCCATGGGCCAAACAAAGAGTCCTCTGAGAGAGCCAAAAGGCAAAGGCCAAGGTGCCCATCTTCAAAAGCATCAGGGCAAGCAAGTTGAGCAAAAGTAGCGAGAGACAGAGAGAGAGAGAGAGAGACAGAGAGAGAGAGAGAGACAGAGAGAGAGAGAGAGACAGAGAGAGAGAGAGACAGAGAGAGAGAGAGAGAGAGAGAGAGAGAGAGAGAGAGAGAGAGAGAACACAAAGGGGAGGGCACTGGCCTTGCATGTGGCTGATCCAGGATCGATCCCCGGCATCCCATAGGGTTCCCTGAGCCTGTCAGGAGCAATTTCTGAGCACAGAGCCAGGAGGAACCCTTAGCACCACCGGGAGTGGTCCCAAACACCCCAAAACGAAAAGAAAAAGTGCCAGTGAGGTCTGACTTTCACTAGGAGTGAAAGGACATTTGAGTGGCCAGTTGAGCGCAGTGGGCAGATGTAAGAACATGGATGGGGCAGTGGCTTTGGGAGACCCTCGAGGGTCTCCACACCAGCTCCTTTCCCCCTAGTCCACCTGCGTGCTGGGTCAGAATCCGCTAGCCAGCACAACACGCCGTCACTGTTCCACAGCCATGTTCCCCATGGTCTCTACTAGACCTGGCTGCGTGCTGTCGAGGCCAGGCAGGTGGCGGTAGCATTGGCGAAGAGGCGTGCTGGGCCGTGGGAAGTGAGGTCTCTTGCCCCCCCTTCCCCCCGTTCCCCTCCCCCAGGAGCAAGCCCACCGCCGAGCTACGTGAGGCAAGCCTGTTCCCAGAGCCACGCGCTGTGTGATTCTGTTTATACAGAATTTGCAGAAGAGACAAATCTGCAGAGATGGGGCGCGGCTGTGCAGCTGGCCGGGCTAGGCTGGGGGGCCGGGGGGCTGGGAGGCAGCCCAGGGATGTGGAGGGGGGCTGCTCGGAGGGCCGCCAGAAAGGGTCACAGGCACAGACACCCCGGACCTCCGGGTGATGGCTGTGAAACGGGGGTGTGAGTGAGAACATTCTTCCCAGAAAGCTACAAAGCCAGGGAAAGGCACCCCAAGACCTCAGGGAGGCCACAAAATGGGGTACCCCCAAACCCGCCCACTTGGGCCTCTGGATTGCTCCTCCTCCATCCCTCGTGAGATCCCCAAAAGCTGAGCCTCCATCCTCCACCCGGGAGACGGTGCAGCTGTGGTGGGGGGGAACTGGAGTGGAGGGGGCCCTTCCAGGCCCCGGGCCAAGCCGTAAGCCGGAGCCCCTGGCACTTCGGGCTCTCCTGCTCGTTCCGCCCTTGAGGAGGGCAGCCGTCGTGGGGAGGGGCTCGGGGTCATTGGCACATGGCGTTTCTAGGGCCCCTCGCTCCGGGACACAAGCTCCCCCCTGATTATAAACAGCTGAAGTTCGGCAGATTCAGAATTTCCAGCGCGGCCTCCAAACCCCATCGCGCTCACGGGGCTCACGTTGCCAGCTTCCTGCGGGGGGGGGGGCGCGTCTGCAGCATCTCTGAGCTGCTGTACCCGGGGGGGGGGGGTGTGAGAAGCTGGGGGATGCGAATGGGAGAAGAACGGGTGAAGGGGGAGGAGACCCCATCCTGCCTTAGTCAGTCCTGTTCCTTGGAGTTGAAGACGTGAGGTAGAGATTCTCTGCAATCCCACATAGGCCTCAGGACCTGGGCTCCTCAGCCCTGCTTCAGCCACTAGCTCTCTTCTTTCTACACACACACACACACACACACACACACACACACACACACGCATGCACGTACAGGTACATGGGTGAACACACATGAACATAGGCACACACACCGTGCTGCTCAGGAACTGGGTTGTAGGGATGAACACAAGGCTGTATGGATATGGTATGGGCGCCAAGGAGAAGGAGGCCTCTGGATGGGGTTGGGGTGAAGACCCCCCAGAGCAAAAGGGAGGCCTCCGAGGGAAGTGTCTGTGTGGGGGTGGGGATCACACGGAGGCCCCCCGCCCCCCCCCCCCCCGAGTCTGTCCTCACTGGGAAATGCTTCCTGAGGCCCCACAATGCAGGCCCGGGTCTGAGAGGGAGGCACGTGGAAGTTAATGGCGGGTCCCAAAGGCACGCTCCTGCCCGGACACAGCTCCTGCCATCACCTGGCCCCCTCCCCACATCTCTTCCGAGGTGCCCCACTGAGCCTCTGGCCTGACTGGTTGAGAATCTTTGGGGAGGGGCCGAGAGATAGCACAATGGTAGGGCATTTGCCTTGCACGCGGCCAACCCAGGATGGACGGCGGTTTGATTCCTGGCATCCCATATGGTCCCTCGAGTCTTCCAGGGTCAATTTCTGAGCGCAGAGCCAGGAGTAACTCTTGAGCACCACTGGGTGTGACCCCCACAAACAAACAAACAAACAAACAAACAAAAAGAGTCTTCAGGGAACCCCTGGGAAGGAACTGTGGACAAAAAGGGGCTCCATGATCTTGGGAGAATCCAGGGAGGGGATCTTGGCACCCCACACAGATGCCTTCTGGGTGGCACATAAGCCTGAGGATGGGACAGTGACCACGACTAAGCCTGTCCTACCCGGGGTCCGAGCTGTTGGTGGGGAGATGGGAGGGGATGGGGGTCACAGCCTCGCCCACAGTGTGGCTCATCTGGAGGAGATATATCTGATAGACACATCTGAGAGTGAGTCAACAGCCAGTGTCGGGTACAGAGCTGTGTGTGACTCCAAACTGGACCTGGAGACGCCCACTCCGCCCTCCACCCCTCACCTCTGCACCAGCTCAGAAAACATACCAAGTCAAGGGCAGGGTCGTAGCAGCTTGAAGTTTGTTTTAGTGGGGGAGGGAATCTGTGGGTCACACCTAGCGGGGACCAGGGGTCTCTATATGGTGCTGTGACCCTCTGGTGAGGAAGAGGCGGAGGTTCCCCAAACCCCTCAAATCTCCCAGCTGCACCCCTGCAGGCTGTACCCCCAGCCCCTCACAGGGCCCCACATTTGAGTGAGGGTCTGTGCAGTCCTGGGGAGGGAGATCTCTGGGGCAGGGAGCAAACAAGGGGTCAGGCACAGACAGAAAGCAAGGTCAGAGCTGCCAGCAGCTCGGGTGGGAGGAGGCCAGGAAGAGGGAAAGAAAATTCCAGAATCAGGAGGTGGGGGTGGGGTGGGTGGGATTGGGGACGCCACAGAGGAGTCCCCCCCAGATCCCCCAGATGCCTGCCAGGCTGGGCTGATGCAGGAGAAACTTGCTGACCAGGGCTGGGGGACCTCCTGCCCTGCCCCCACCCCAGCACCACTTCCGAGGGGCGGAAGTCCCTGTTACAGACCTGGGGCCCCCCAGCCTGCCATTTCCGGGCACCTGGGGGAGGGGCGCTCGCTCTGGGGCTGGGGACCCAGTGGAGCCACTTCCTGCCTGATCCCAACCCCCACCAGACACCTCCCAGTCTCGAGCCCAGCTTGGCTGCTGGCTGGCTGGCTGGCTGGCTGCTGGCTGGCCTAACTCCCCTCTGCTATGCATGTACATATGTGATTGCATGTTGGTGTGTGTGTGCAATTGTGTGTGTGTGTGTGTGTGTGTGTTCAGGCCCGCCAGAGCAGGGAGCCTTTTGAGCCCCAAATCTGAGAGCTGGAAGGGGCGAAAGGCAGGCCAGGGAGGCCCACTCCACACTCAGCTGAGACAAACCAGACACCCTGTGTCATGGGAGACAGGGGCCCAGGTGCCCGTCTTTCCGCCTCACCCTCCCTGGCTGTGATAAGGGCCAGACGCTGCCCCCACACCCCATACACTCGGAGACCAAGGGACTACTATCATGTCCCCTCCTCTGGGCCCAGTTTCACCCAGGGCCACTTGGAGTGCCTCGGAGCCCCCCCCCGCCCTCCCCCCCCCCCCGCCATGGCCCCCATCTAGGCCCGCCCAGCCTGCAGCCTGTTCCCACATGTCTCCTGTCTCTGACGGGACAGCAGCCCCCCTCGTCCGTCCGGGCTGTCTTCCTCTCTCCTCCCCAAAGGCCGGGGGGCCCATGACAGGTGTGCAGGGGGGCGAGTGCTGGTGACTGGCAGCACCCCATGCGGGGTCCCGCCGAGGGGGCAGCTGGGACCCTCAATGCTCCAAATCCGCAGCAAAGCCATCAGCAGCTGGTCCTCAGCCTGCTTGGGGCCAGGCCCCCCAACACAGTCATACACACAAAGGGGTCCCACGGGGCATCCCCACTACTGCGGGATGGCCACTGAGTGGCTCTTCCTGCCTCACCAAGGGTAGCTCTGCCCCCCACACCAAGCAGGCCCTGGAGGGCTGGGGGTGCCCAGGAGCAGAGAAGTCCAGGGCTGCTCTTTAAGGGGAGATGGTGCCACCCTCAACTGTCCCTAACTTGAGGAGCCATGGGGGCTCCGGGGCGTCCTCAATGGTGTCAGAGGTGGCCTTACTTGGCCTTTAGGTGTATTTCCAAGTCAAGGATTTTGAACCCACACCAGGCTGGGAAGCACTTGTGGATGAGGCCAGTGTGGTGGTGAGAGAGAGGAGAGGGGATGGGAGAGCAGGATAGGGGAGGGGAGGGTAAGGTAGGAGATGGAAGGGGAGAGAAGAAGAGAGAAAGGGAAAGGAAGAAAGGAGAGGGGAAGGGAAGGGACGGGAGGAGAAGAAGGAAGAACCTGGGAGGGGAAGGGAGGGGAGGAGAGAAGAGAGAGAGAGAAACCAGAGATTCCTTCTTGTCCCCTAATGAGATAGGGAGGCCCTAGCAGCCCAAGGGACATCACTCCATTAGAACCTGGGCAACCATCTGCCCATACCTGGGCACACCCCTTGGCTGGCTCCCCCTGGGGCAGAGTCCTGGGCACATTTGGGGCCACCGAGGTAAGTCCCTGGCCTCCCCCAACCACCCACCCATAGGCCCCGGGAAGCAGAGAATTTGGTGAGGCATTCAGGGTTGTGAGAAACATTGGGAACCTGGGTCCCACTCCACCCTGGTCTTGACTCATCAGGATCCCCAGCCAGGCAATGGGCCCCCCAACCCCCTCCCCCAAGGTTGGGCTCCAGTGTCTTAGGTTTGGGGCTGGACAGATCTCTGAGGACCTGGACAGGGCTGGAAGAAACAGTGGTGAACTGGTAGGAGAGGATGCCCTGGGACCCCAACTCTACTTGTGCCCAACTTCACTCCCAAAATACACCCTGGGGAAGGAGCAGAGGTACTAGGGTTTGGGGTGTGCATGTACCCGAGTGTTGGTGGATACCTGTGCACAGGTATTCTTGCAATGTGCCCTTGAGCTTGGCTGGCACCAAACCCTCCTAGCCAGGTGCCAAGAGCCACCTTAGTACATCCCTGCGGGCTGGAAAGAGATAGAAGGTCAAAATGAAGGTCAGGGAAAAACAGGGGCCAGTTGGAGGCAGAAAGAAAAGAGCCAAAGAGGGGGGCGGGAGCTAATAATCTAGACTGCTAATTGGTCCCTTCGTCACAGTCACCATCTGATTGGTCACCCCACACACCCTCATTTACATAGGATATAACCAATCAGGCGGGTGGGAGCACAGTCGTGTATATAAGCTCAGGCCCTCATACCAGGCTTTGTGTCTTTTGGGGGTCACAGCTGAAACCAACCACTGCCCATTGGAGCCTGAAGGGAGTCATCTTCTTTTAAATTTTGGTTTCTTTGGGCCATACTCGAACTCCTCCCGGCTCTGTGCTCAGAAAACCATTCCTGGCAGTGCTCGGGGGACCCTATGGGATGCCGGGGATTGAACCTGGGCCGCATGCAAGACAAGAGTCTGGATGGGGCATCTGGCTGTTGGTGGCTGAACCCATTTTCCTGGTTCATATTTTCTTTTTCTTTTTGGTTTTTGGGCCACACCCGGCGGTGCTCAGGAGTTACTCCTGGCTGTCTGCTCAGAAATAGCTCCTGGCAGGCACAGGGGACCCTATGGGACACCGGGATTCGAACCAACCACCTTTGGTCCTGGATCGGCTGTTTGCAAGGCAAACACCGCTGTGTTATCTCTCCGGGCCCCCTGGTTCATATTTTCAACCCCGTGCTGTGTCCTGACACCCGAATCCCTCTGAAAGTCCAATGTGCATTTGGGCAAGGCCCGAGGGATAGTTGGAGGACCCGGCCCCACCTTTATTTCCATTTCCTTTAGGTTTTTAGAAACCTCCCTGCTCACTTCTTCTGTCTCTATCCCACGCTCTCTTCTTCCAAGCACCCTCAAATAAGTGGGGACCCTCCCCGGGGTCCATGAAGACCAAGAAGAATCCCTCATTTCTAGACCCTTTTAATCTGCCCATGAGCATTATGGGTCCAACACAGTTTTCAACCAAGCTGGGGTCTTGGGGCAGCTCTGAGCATGCATGGGAGGATGGATTTGGGCCCATTACTAGTGGATTAATTCAGGATCATGAGTGGGTCTGGTGGGATTCACCAAAACACCCTACAAGCAGAATGAGACACCCCCCATATCAAATCCGTTCTGCTTATGTGTGCCCAGGACTTCCACCGTTGCCATTCCTGGCATCCGATTCAACAGATTTGGCTTTGCCTGGTCAACTCTTAACAATACTATATGTCATTCCTTATCATTATGATATTCCAAAAATGAATAAATAAATAAGATACCCCACAAACCACAAGGAACTCCCTTTTTATTTTCCCCTAAGAAAAATGAACGTTAAGAGGTGGTGACGGGAGGGGCCTGTGTTCCCGGCAGTGACACCATCTTCCCTTTCTCCTCTGGGCTGAACAAAACAGGGAAATGGAGTCCGGGAGATTCCTGGCGCTTTCTGTAGACATATATTTCAGGGAGAAAAACAGACGAAGGCCTTCGTGCGTGTGGGGTGAGGGGGCCGGCCGCGGGTTGGGCAGACTCCAGCCTCCCCTCCTTCCCCCTTGGTCTGAAGTCAGCCCTGGGTGGAGGGATGCAAACTGACAATCTACATTCCAAAACCCTTTTGCAATTTGCAGAGAAGGTCCAAGTTGCCCCCAGACGCGTAGGGGTGAGGGGCAGTGAAGGCTCGAGCTCCCTCCCCCAGACCATGAAGGCCTACCTGGGCAGGAACAGGATTCTGGTCTTATTAAGCAGAATATGTACAATCTGTATGGGGTGGGGGGCATCAGAAAACCACCCAGTACAGGGAAAGTATGGGGGGCCAGGCCCAACTCTACCCTTTCCTCCTGGGCTCAGTCAAGTCCCTATGTGTGCAGATAGTGGGCAGGGTCGCGTCCACCATGATCTAGGTACTCATGCGCTTGGAACAAGAGGTTCCAGAAACACCAGATGGGTCCTCCTGGCGCCAGCGGGTGGTCACCGGCTGCGTGTGGCCCACAGAGAAGCAGGGTGGGGCAGGGACTATCATCGGGGCAGCATGGCAAGCCCTTGTAAAGGCACCGGGGTAGCAGGCTGGGTGCAGAGGGACGGGACCCTCAGGGTGTGCCCAGTCTGGGTCCACCACCAGGAGGTAGGGATGGGGGTGGGGTGTCGAGGCCCAGCGAGCCACACCCCGCATCCTGCGCCCTGGAACCCCTCGACCAATCGGAGCCCGCGTGGCATCTGAGGTGGCCCCTCTTGACCAATGGCAGGGCGTGACTGACCACTTTGCGCGTCCAGCCAATCCGCACGGCCACACGCGGCAGGCCCGCCCCTCGCTCTGCCCAATCAGAGGCAGGGCAGCCGCCACGTTCGGGTGTCGGGCGTCTCCTCTGGCCACTCGGCGGACGCTCTCCAAGACGCATGGATGCTGCTGTCCGGCCGTGCGCCCCAGCCCGGGCTCCGGTTCCAGCTCTGGCTCTGCGCGCCCTGGTTGGGGGTGGCCGGCCGGCCAGGCGCGCTCCTCCACCGGCTGCGCCCAGGGTTGGCTCCGTCTGCTGCGCTCTTGACGACTCCACCGGACACTCTCCGGTGCAGGGCGCGCCCCGGACCTCCTGGCCGGCCAAGCGCCCATCTATCCATCCGACCTGGGTGTGCCAGCCTGCGGTCCGCGCCCTTCCACCGGCCGTGCGCCTCCGTCTGCTGTGCTCCTGGCATCTCCACTTGACGTCTTCACCGGCCAGGCTCCCATGCGGCCCGCGCGCCCTTGCGCCTTGCGCCCTGCGCTCCGATCCAGGCTGCGCCAGGCTGCGGCCCGCGCGCCTATGGGGCCGTGTGGCTCCGTCTCCTGCGCTCTTGACGTCTCCACCGGCCAGCTGAGACTGCAGGGCGCGTGCCCAGGCAGCCCAGGCCCCGATCCGGATGCGCTCCGGTGAGGTTTACGCTTGGATGCGGCCTGCGTACCGGTGCAGGGCGCAGGGCGCTGGACGCAAGGACGCAAGGGCGCAGGGCGCGCTCCGATCCGGGTTGCGCTTCCAAGCGCCCCTGCGCATGGGTGCCGACATGGCCGGTGCTCCGGACCTCTCAGCCAGCCACTGCACCTCCGTCCGCCTCGCTCTAGACGCCTCCACCGGCCACTCTGATGCTCTCCGATGTGGCCGAGCTCCGGAGTGAAGGGGCTCCATTCGGCTGCACCGTGCGCCTCTGCGGCACGCGCAGCTCCAGACCAGATCGGAGGCTCCAGATGTCTCCGTTGGCCGTGCCGAGCACCCAGCAGTGCGCACCCATTGCCAAAGCGCTCCTTGGGATGGACCCTCGCCAGCCTCGTTCCCGTGGGCAACAGAGCCACCGGCCACACCCTGGATGGTCTGTGCCGGCCGCGCTGCCCCGGGAGGTTCCTTACGGTTGTGCCACGGAGCTTTAGGATGGTCACCCGATGCGCCCGCGCCCTGGATGGTTCTCTGGATGCGTCCCCGGTCGTTCCCGGATGGTTCTCTGGATGCGCCCGCACCCCTCAGGGTTCCCTGGATGGTTCCCGGATCGTTCCCGAATGATTCCCTGGAGAGTTTGCTGATGGTTCCCGGATTTGTTGGATCGTTCCCTGGATGGTTTTTCCAGATGTTTCCATGGATGGTTTTTCAGGATGGTCTTCCCAGATGTTTCCGTGGATGGTTTTTCAGGATGGTTCCCTGGATGGTTCTGTGGATATTTTTTTTTTCCATATGGTTTCGTGGATGGTTTTTCAGGATATTTTTTTCCCAAAGATGGCTCCGTGGATGGTTTTTCAGGATATTTTTTTCCCAAAGATGGCTCCGTGGATGGTTTTTCAGGATATTTTTTTCCCAAGATGATTCCGTGGATGGTTTTTCAGGATGTTTTTTTTTTCCAGATGGTTCCGTGGATGGTTTTTCAGGATATGATTTTCCCCAAGATGGTTCCATGGATGGTTTTTCAGGCTGGTTTTTCACCAAATGGTTCCGTGGATGGTTTTTCACAATGGGTTTTCCAAATGGTTCCGTGGATGGTTTTTTCCAGATGGTTCCGTGGATGTTTTTTCCCAGATGGTTCCGTGGATGGTTTTTCCAAATGATTCCTTGGATGGTTCCGTGGATGGTTCCCGGGTGGTTCTTCAGGATGGTTTCTCAGCCTCATCTCTCCAGAAACTCCCAGATTTATTGGATCTCTCCCAACCCGGAGGTTTCCAGCGCCCCAAGGTGAGCTGTGTGGAGCTTTCGGGGGGGGGGCCCTCACTGGGGGGCCCATCACATGATGTAGGGGGCTCCAAGTGGGAGTAGGGGACAGGGGGCCACATCGCATAATGCAGGTAGGGTCTGGGGGAGTTCTATTGAGCTTTCTGGTGTGACAGGGATTCTACCAGCACATTCCAAGGTGCAGCATGAAGGGGGGGGGTCACATTCTATACAGTTGGGATGCGGCGATGGAGGTGGGGGCCCTCTGGGCATTAGCAGGGGCCTCCACCAACCCCTTGTATTGTGTGGACACATCAAAACCCCTTTCCTATAACTTGGGGGGATCAGAAGCACTCCCCGAGGCTCACCCCCAGAATGAACCCTGTGCTTTTTTTGAGGGGCGCCCTGGCCCCCCTCCCCTCCGTCCGGCCTTGTTCCAGGAGGAGCTGGACGCTTTTGTTTTCCACCGTGTCCCCCCTCCAGCTCTTGCAGGCCCCCTCCCCAATCTGTGGCCTTGCCAGGCAGCGGCTGAGGGAAAGCAGGCTCGCGGGATTAGCCAGATTTCAACCGTGTCTCAAATGATCCATTTCTGCACCTGTTTTCCAGATACTCAGCGGGAGAAAAATGTCCGGGTTGGGTTGCTTGATTACGGTTCTGTTTTCATGTGTTTCCAAACACGCCGCACCGGAGAGGAGGCCAGGCCGGCTCAAATGAGATTTATGCGCGGGAGAGAGGGCGGTGGGGGTGGTGGTTGGGGAAATCTTTTTAGATTTTGCAGAGTGGAGCCTGTGCTGGGTTCTGGGGGGCAGGGGGGGAGACAGAAGGGAAGGTCTGGCCTGAGAAGATGATGAACGGCCTCCCCGCCTCCCCCACGAACGGAGACCCAGAGGCTTTCTCCCAGGAATGCAGGCTTGACCCAGTATCAGGAACTCCACCCGTGTAATTCGGCGCATTAAGGGAGCCGGGGAGAAAAACCATATGTTTCTGCGAGCAGGGGCCGAATGCGGCCTGCTCAGGTTTCAGGCCTTCTCTCTGTCTCTCTCTCTCTCTCTGGTTTTGGTGAGGGGCCTGGGTACCGCTGCTTTTTCTTTTCACAGGCTGGAGCCTGGCCTAGCCTGTTCCAGGCCCAAACCCCCCAACTTTGCAGCCCCATTGAATGAAACCACTAGAAAACCTTGTCTGTGCCTTTAAGGAACAGGATGTATGCGAGAGGTGCCCCAGGGAGGGAAATGCCCATGACTGAGGGGCGATGGGAGAACCTCACCCCCTTGGCCTTGCTCCAAAGCTGACCCCTGGAACCCCTCGGCACCCCTCTGCATCCCTATCCCTAGGCCTCCTCCAAGGAACACTGGTCTGCTTTGACTCTGCCCCGGTGAAACATGGCTGGTTGGACCTTTGCATGGCTTTAAAATGCCAGCAGGGACGCAGAAACGGCCTGCTGTGTCTGTGTCTGTGTGTCTGTGTGCGGCTGCCGGGGTGCTGTGAGCAAAGGGGAAAGGGGGTTCCGAGCGTGCTTGGAAAGCAGCTCAGCCAGCTCTGGGGGAAAGTGATAGCCACGAGCACCACCCGAGGCCAAGTCTGTGACCCTGGGAATCACAGCCCGGGCGCCCCAACCCAAACCGGTGGTCAGGACAGCCCACACGAGCGAAGCGGCCAGAGTAGCGACACTCGGGGACACGCCAGCAAAGGAGGAACAAGGGGGGCTTTGAAGGGGTGGAGGGAGGAAATGGAGGCATTATTTTGAAGGCGCTAAAAGAAGATCTGTGGATGGGGGAGACATTCCAGCATCCAGGGTGGGGCGGCTGGAGCTTTTGAGGAACTTGACAAACATTTTCTAAAATGTCTGCGCCCAAGAAAGACGGACAAAGGCCCAGTGACTCGGCGGAGAACAGAGAAGCCTTGTGTGGCCGGATTCCCGGGGCGCTCTCCAGGCCGGGGTGATTGGCTGGGGGGGGGACTGAGGCCAGCCTGAGTCCGGGCATGTTGGGGTGTTGTGGGGAGAACTGCTGAACATGCAGAGTATAGATACCTACCCCCCACCAGTGAGCCCCAACTTCACCGAGATGTCACAGCGAAATGATGGGCAGTACAAGACATCTGTTGGTGCAGGATAAAATCGGGGAGACAGAAATTCGTGTTGCTTTCCGCCCTCCAGGATATGAACCAGCCCCCCAGAAAGCACAATTCGGGGCTCAGTCTTACTCAGACGCAGTAAAGAGATTGTGACGCAGATCAGAGGCATTGGTCTTGCAGAATCAAGACATGTGGACCTCCTTCCCTGCACCCCAAAATCTGAGGCGGCACCACCCGCCCTCAGTAGACAGGTCACGGGTGATTGAAACCAAAGCTGAGAAGGGAACAAGAACTCAGCCCCCTCCCCTAAAAATCCCTGAAGGGGATGCTCCCAAGTGGACAGACAGAGGACAGGAGTACGGACAGACGGAGGGGTAGCCACTCTGGCATGCACAGACACGCAGACTTAGAAAGGCCAAGAATGTCGAGTGCTGGCAGCCTGCAGATACACACATCTCTGCCTCAGGTCAGCCGGGCAGAGGAAACATGCATCACATGTGATGAGGGACATGCGTGTGTCACGCAATCTTGCTGCTGACATGGCTCTGAGTTTGAATCAGGATCACACTGCACAACGCACAATGGAAATCACTCAGGAGGCCTCAGCCGTCCTGGTGTGGGGGAACGGGATTAGTCGGCAAGGTGCCGCCCCTAGATGCCGCAGGGCTACAGCAGATCATGAACATGGGGTGTTGACGAACCCTAAGCCCTTGCCATGCGGTCGAGTCCAGAAATCCAGGAAAGAAGGAATGATGGGTGGACAGATGAACAAGAGAATGAACTGATGGTTGAGTGGGTGAAAGGGGAAAGGGTGGGTGGATGGGTGAATTCCTTCCTTTGTGAGTGGATGGGTGGATGAGTGGAAGATTGATTGGAGAAATGGCTACGTGGACGAACTGTTAGAGGAATGGATAAGTTAGGAGGGGGATAATGAATGGATGGATGAGCAGATAACTGATGGGATGGATGGATGGATGGATGGATGGATGGATGGATGGATGGATGGATGGATTGTGAATGGGTGGGTGATGGGTGGATGGATGGATGAGTGGGTGTGGTTGGGTGGACAGAGGAATCGTGACATGAATGGATGGAAGAGTAAATGGCTGATTAGATGTATTGATGAGTTATTGCATGAATGGCTGGATGAACGAGTGGGTGATTGGATGAATGAATGATCTGATTGGCTGATGAGTGAATGGATGGGTTGATGAATTGTGGCAAGAGTGGTGGATGGATGAGTGGACAGATGGGTGGATTGGTGGTTGGATGAATTGTGGCATGGACAGATGGGCACATGTCTCTTGGCTTCCTTGCCAGAGCCCGTCCAGCAGTTTCAGTTTTTCTAGGGATCTGCATAAGATCCCAGTGAGCTTCCCATCTCTGTGGCCTTGTCTTCTTCTTCTTTTTTTTTTTTTTTTGGTTTTTGGGCTACACCTGGTGACGCTCAGGAGTTACTCCTGGCTATGCGCTCAGAAGTCGCTCCTGGCTTGGGGGACCATATGGGACGCCGGGGGATCGAACCACGGTCCATCCAAGGGTAGCACAGGCAAGGCAGGCCTCTAGCGCCACCGCCCGGCCCCAGCCTTGTCTTCTTACCTCACTGAGCTCCTCCTGCCTGCTGCCTGGTGAGGACCTCATACCTGCAGCACACCCATCATTGCTCAGCTCTCCCCGATGGCCTGTGCTCACCCCCTGTGCACTCTCCAGCGTCCCCTGACAACATGGGGCATGGGGAAGGGTTTCCTCCAGGCACTGCTCGCTCAGTCTGCAGCTTGGGATCTCCAAGCCAGATCCCCTTGGTATCTGGGTGTTCTGGCACCTCACCGGACTGCATGTGTCCTAGAAGGAGAGACTGAGGGCACAGGGATATGGCTTTCTTGGCCAGAAGTGGGTGCAGGCCCACATGGCTGATGCGGCTGAGGAGGAAGAGACACCTTCAGTCTGACCCCTCAACAGGGTCTGAGGCTGGGCCCTCCTTCTTTGGGGGAGTGGAACTGTTGGCTCACCAGAGACCCCCACAACTGGGCCAGGCCTGGTGACATAGTGGACACCCTGGCTGTGGGGCATGGCCGGGACCAGGCAAGCATGGACTCTGTACCAGGTGCTCACCGACCCGGCCCTAGGAAAGGGTTTCCAGAAGCCTATTGGCCTTACTGGAGCCATTAGCCCCAAAGTCTGTGTGGGTATATGTGAGTATGTGTGTGAGTTGATATGTGTATGTATGACTGTGTCAGTGTATGTGTGATATATTGTGTATATGTGTGAATATGTATGCATGTGCTTGTGTGTGTTTACATGTATGTTTGCACATGTTTGGTTGCATATTCACCATCCAAGCCCATCCAAAGGGCCCATAGTCTACGCACACCCAGGCACACAGTCCTGCTGCACACGTGTCAGACACCAGCTCAGCTCCTCAAACACTGCCTGGGGCTGGCCCACTGGGCTTGGGCCATGTCTGGGCAGGGGAAAGCTGTAGTCAGGAGGTGCTGAGGGTTCTGGCCTCCAGCATGTTCGTCCACATACCAGCGGGCACAAGGTCATGTCCCTGCTGCTGCTGGTACTGGGCACAGTAAGCGGCGAGTTTGCAGGGTGGGTGCTCCCCACTGCCCCCATTCACACACACACACACAGAGCCCAGGAGTGGGGGGCTTGTCCTGAGGGTCCGATCCCAACCCCGGGAGGTCCCTCTCACGGCCATGGCTCCAAGAAGGTGCAGCCAGCGCGTGACCTAGCAGCATCCCGGGTCCAGTGTGGGTGCCCGGCCAGAGGGCCTGGCATGGGCGCAGTGGCTGGGACAGGGGGTATGGGAGAAAGATGCCCCTCGCCTCACCCCCCCCCAACCAAGCTCTGGGCGGGCACAGAGGAGGTAGGAGGAAACGGTCCAGCTCTGCCTGGTGGGAGCTGCCGGCAGGCAGGGGGAGGGCGGCGGGAGGGCGGTGGGGGCGCCTGTGGAATGTGCAGCCCCGAAGCCCCCCTGAGGCCCCTCCCCACCCTGTCGGCGCCTACACGTGCGGGGGAAGCGGCTCCCTCGGGAGCGATTTCGTAACCCTGGAAGAAGGGGCTTAAGCCTGCAGGAGGCGGCCTTGGGTGGGCTGCGAAGAAGCAGGGGCTGCTCAGAGGGGGCAGTGAGGGGCTGTGCCTCCAAGGAGCTGGGGCTGCTGCAGGGCTTGTAAGGGTTAAACAGCATCCTGGACCTCCCCCTCCTTTTGGGGCTCACAGACACCCCCAGTGCACAGAGATCCCCCCATCCAGGCCCACAACTCTACTCCCCGCACGCCCACTGGACACCCCTGTTCGTAGGGCAGATTTCAACACGGTCACTCTTGTGAACTCAATCCGGCCCCAATACCCCCAGCATGGACCTCTCACCCCTGACATGGATCACACACACACACACAACACACACACATGCACACATGCCCCAACATGGACCCCACAAATCTCTGAATGCCTCCCATACTCCAGTCATGAAATGGTCCCCCACACCCACTGGCATAGCCACACGCATTGCAAAAACTGCCCCCTCAGCCCTCTGACTGTCCCCTCAGTTCCTGGGGCACAGACTGATGCCCCCACCCAGATTTCCGAGGATTCAGGGGAGCCCCCAGCGTGGTCTGTGCAAGGTATAACCTTGGCGTGGGGGGGGGTCCAGTTTTGCCGCTCGGGGGCCCCGTCTCTGCTCTTTTCCTGGGGAAGCTTCGTCTATTTTCAAGTGGTCACACTGGTGGCACTCAGGGATCACTAGGGGGATCATGGGACACTCTGGGGGTGATGGAACTGGGGTGGGCTGTGAGCCTGGCCAGGGCCTCCCCCAGCACTCTACCCTGGTCCTGGGTCTCCTTTCTGGGACCCCCTACAGGTGGATGGGCTGTGGAATCCAAAGTTGCCCAATGCTGCCAGAGGCAGGGAGGTGGCAGATCAGTGAGGAAAGTTCTGGAAGGTTCTAGAGGAGCCAGAGGAGCACGTTTCCCATGAAAGCAAGAATCCTGGGGATTTGGGGCCAGAGAGATAGCACGGAGGTAGAGTATTTGCTTTGCCTGCAGAAGTACGATGGTTCAAATCCCGGCATCCCATATGATCTCCTGAGCCTGCCAGGAGCTATTTTTGAGCGTAGAGCCAGGAGGAACCCCTGAGCGCTGTTGAGTGTGACCCAAAAACAACAACAACAACAACAACAACAAAAGAATCCTGGGGATATCATTAAGGGCCCGGGTGGACAGTCTTGCTCTCCATCTAGGGTGGGGGTCCACCTTGGGGTGTCCTCTGAGAGCCCCTCTGGAAAGGTTCCTGGACTGTAGGCCCAGTTAGTGATTTGCTTCAAACAACATATCACTAAAAGGAAAGGATGGGGGCCGGAGCAATAGCACAGTGGTAGGGCGTTTGCCTTGCACACAGCTGACCCAGGATGGACCCGGGTTCGATCCCTGGAAACTCATATGATCCCCTAGCTTGCCAGGAGTAATCCCTGAGCGCCTCTGGGTGTGGCCCCAAACCAATAAATAAAGGAAAGGATCCGGTGAAGAGAAGGATGGGGTGAGGGAAGGACAGCTGCAGGGGTGCCAGACTATCCTGTGAGGAAAGGGTCTTGGGGTGTCCAACTCTGCTCTGAGGAAAGGGTCTCGGGGAGCGCCAGTATGTCCTATGTGGAAAGTATCTCAGGGGACAATGGGCTCCATCCTGAGGGAAGTTGTTTCAGGGGTGCCGCTTCCCACATTGCTCTGCCCCTGACTGTTTTGGGGGTTTACCTGCCCGTTAGAACAGGAAGGTCATCCCTTGGTGGACTCTCACAGCCCCACAACTCAGGCCTGTCAGGGCAGCGGCTGGTGGTTCCTCTGTTCGTCTGTGCCTCAGGAGCCAGGCACCCTGGTCGGCTCCGACTCCCGAAGGCCGGGACCTCCTCGGTCCTTCTCCCTGTGCTGGCCTTACATTGTGGCCTAGTCAGGGCTGGCAGGTGCCCTGCTGGCCAGACACTAGAAAGCATGTCTGGGCCCCCCTCTGGCCGGTCCTATGCCCTCTCTGATGGCATTTACCCAAACCAGAGCAGCCACGGCCCGTGAACTGGGCACAGAGATTCTGGGGATTTGTTTCTCAGCCTTGTGGACAAGAACCATGGGGTGAGTAGAGGTTGGGGGCAAGCACAGGACTAGGAGGGACCAAACCCCTCAAGGAGAGAGATGGGGTCCCGGCCCTTTCTGGTGGGCAGATGCCCTTCCACTCATTCACTTATTCACTCATTCTTTCATTCACTTTGTGGGAAGCCACAGTGTCCCCAAAGGACAAAGGGCTGAGTCTCACAGGCCACGGGGACCTTCCAGGACTAGGACGCAGCTGCAACCTTCCCCCAGGACACAGGCGCACCTGAGGGAGACACGGAGACAGGGGGGTTGAAATCCAGGGTGAGTGGCAGAAGGGGGCGTTGTGGGGACACACTGGCTCCATTTGCTGCCTCTCCAGCCTCCCCGGCCCACGTCACAGATTGTCTCGAAAGAAGCCGGCGCTGGGTACACACCTGTGACACTGCTTTCTCCGCACGATCCTCCCCAGTGGTCCTCCCTGGACATTTGCTCTTCAGGTTCTCCTATCAGTGGTCCTCAAACTATGGCCCGCGGGCCACATGTTGTATTTGTATCTGTTTTGTTTCTTCATTGCAAAATAAGATATATGCAGTGTGCATAAGAATTCGTTCATAAGTTTTGTTTTTACTAGAGTCAGACCCTCCAATGGTCTGAGGGACAGTGAACTGGCCCCCTGTTTAAAAAGTTTGAGGACCCATTCTTCCCAGTGGTCCTTCTGCATGGTCCTCCCCCTGCAATCCTCTTAGTCCTCCCCAATGGTTTCCCCCTGAACTGTTCTGTATGGTCCTCCCCAAACAGCCATCCTCCCTCCCCAAGGTTCCCCCCATGATCTCCACACTGGAGATTGGTTTTGGACCCAACACTCGTCCCAAGGACACGGATGTCAGAGGCGACCATTAGGCTCCTAGCAACACATACAGTCCCGAGACACACATACGTACGTGAGTCCCTGCATGTGTGTCTAGGACCTAGGGTGGGCGGGGGGGGGGGGTTGCTAAGCACCTTCCCGGACAGCCTGGTGGACGTTCCAGGGGCTGAGTTCTGGTCACTGGGTGACCAGGAGAACCACCAGCAACCTTGTCCTGAGCCACCCCCATGGGCCGCTCCATAGGGTGCCGGTCCCCGGAGCCAGGGAGGTCATGTGCCCAAATCCCACACCTACAGGCCAAGCTGTGGGGACCCCAGGGTGCCCATCCCTGCCCTCGCCAACAAGGCCTGATGCCACCTGATCCTGTGCCAGCTGTTTCTCTCCCACTTCCCACCTAGCCATGATGTGGCCCTCTAGCTCCCCATCACCCATTGCTGCTGCAGTCGGAGAAACTGAGGCATCGGGCTGTTCATTCTAGCTGACAGTCATGGGCAGTGTCAGACCCAGGTCAGATGCTCCGAGCTAGCTTGACAGTGATCAGGGACAGGGATGGGACCGGGCTGGAGTGACAGGGACGATGGGTGAGGTGTGTAAGGGGACCCCAGGGAGGCCCCAGCCCTGCCATAGACTAGCCTCGAATGGAAAGCTGGCAGGAGACGCCATATAGATGAGAAATAGTCGTGCCCCGCTCCTCGGAAAATCGAGTGGAATCTCTGTGAATCAAGAGGAACGTGGCAGGGGCTGGAGTGGGAGCACAGCGGGAAGGGCGTTTGCTTTGCACATGGCCGACCCGGGTTCAATCCCCGATCCCCGGCATCCCATAGGGTCCCTGAGCCTGCCAGGAGCCATTTCTGAATGCAAAGCCAGGAGTAACCCCTGAGCGCTGCCAGGTGTGGCCCAAAAACAAACCAAAAGAAAAAAAAACAACACATTTTCTCGAGCTGCATCCCCAATGGATCTGGTCACCCTAGCAAGACTCGGACCCAGGCAAGGTCTGGGTAGGGCTGTGTCAGAAGCCACAAGGGATGAGGGGTGGCCTGTGTCCAAGGGGGGCATTTGCAGAATGGCCACCAGAACCCATTGTGATGGGCCTGACCCCCAAAGGCACTGACTGGGCATGGCTGGGTCTGTCCCCACAGGCCTCACGGGGTCCCCTGGTCAGCCAGGCGGGAACGTGTGAGTGGCCCCCAGAGCCCGCCCGAGTCCGTGGGTAAATGGGGGCTTGTTTGGGCCTTGCCACACCCTGGAATGTGCTGTAGTTCCTGGGCATAGGGATGGCTCCAGCTCTTAATATAGACCCACCGCAGATGGGTTCCCCGCCCCCCTCTGGGCCCAGCTGGTCATCCCCAGGTGAGCTTGCGCTGCTTGCAGTCTAGGGTGAGCGGTTCCAATGAGCCCTGGAGACATCCACTAGCCTTGTGTGTGTTTTCATGTGTGTGGTTCTGAGTTTCCATGCGTGATTCAGTGTGTTTGAGTTTCCATGTATGATTTCCATGTATGATTCAGTGTTTCTGAATTTCCATGTGTGTATCTCCATGTTTCCACATGTGGTTTTGTGTTTTCATGTGTGTTTCTGTGTAAATTTCCATGTTTTTGTACATGTCTGTTTCCATATGTGTTCCTGCTATCTGTGTGTTTCTGTATGTTTTTGTGAACTTCTCCAGATGTTTCTACATGGGTTTCTGTGTGTGCGATTCCTTGTATTTAAACATGGGTTTCCATGTGTGCCTCTGTTTCTGTGTGTCTGTTTCCGTGTGTTTGTCTGTGTGTCTATGAGGACAGGGGTGCCATCTTGGGGGAGTGTGGTATTGGCCCTCCCCAAGGTACAAGACACTGAGGTCATTGCACACACACACACACACACACACACACACACACACACACACACACACAACACTGCAAGGCAGAAGCCTTGGAAAGAGTCAGCCTCTGTGGACAATGGGAGGCTCCCTCCCGCCCAGGTCTCGTGGGGGAAGGCGGGTGGGAAAGCATTGCTGTTTGGGGTTGGTGACACACCGCATGAGGGTCCAGGGCAGGACAGACTGGTCCCCCCACTTCCCTCTGCCCCAGGAGCCATTTTCCACTATTCCCAGAGCCCCCCTGCAGTCAAGGAACCTCATCTGATGGGGCTGGAACAAGAGCACAGCAAGAAGGATATTTACCTTGCAGCCTACCCGGGTTCAATCCCTGGCATCCATAGGGTACCCCAAGCCTTCCAGGAGTGATTCCTGAGCGCAGAGCCAGGAAGGACCTCTGAGCAATGCCAGGTGTGGCCCAAAAATCAAAAAACAAACCCAGGGGGCTGGAGAGATAGCACAGTGGCGTTTGCCTTGCAAACAGCCTATCCAGGACCTAAGGTGGTTGGTTCAAATCCCGGTGTCCAATATGGTCCCCCCATGCCTGCCAGGAGCTATTTTTGAGCAGATAGCCAGGAATTGTAATCTCTGAGCACTGCCAGGTGTGGCCCAAAAACAAACAAACAAAAGAAACAAACAAGGGCCAGCGAGGTGGCACTAGAGGTAAGGTGTCTGCCTTGCAAGCACTAGCCAAGGAAGGACCGTGGTTCAATCCCCCGGCATCCCATATGGTCCTCCCAAGCCAGGGGCAATTTCTGAGTGCTTAGCCAGGAGAAACCCCTGAGCATCAAATGGGTGTGGCCCAAAAAAAGAAAAACAACCCAGAAAAAGGAGCCTCATTAGGCCTGGGTGGAAGCCCCGATAGTGGTGAGCCTAGGCAGCCACATGGCCACTCACCTCCTCACACTCCATCAGGCATTTCCTAACCCTCTCTCCTTCCCTTTCCAGGCAGCTCTGACCTAAGGCCTGTCCGAGGGACTCACGGCTACTGGCCCGATGTTCGATGGGACTCCCGGGCCTGTGTGAGCGCTTGGAGAAAAAAACATCCTACTGGGACCAAAGAGAGCACAGTGGGAACACGCTGGCCTTGCACATGACAAGGCCAACCCAGGTTTGATCCCCGGCACCCCACAGGCTCCCCCAAGCCTGCCAGGAATGATCCCTGAGCACCGCTGGGTGTGGGCAAACACAAATAAAGATTCATAGAGTAATCTCTTCTTCACCCGATGTAACTGACGTAACTTCAGGGTCAGTTTAATTCAGGTTAAGATTCGCTGCCTGGAGGGGACCTATGGGACCTAAGGGGACCCAGCTGTAGGGTGGTAAGACCTTTCCAGGCAGAACAGAGAGGGCCTGGCCCAGCAGGAGGGTGAGGCAGTGGCGGTGTAAATGGGGCAGATGAGGAGGGGGTAGGGGTCACGGGCCACCAGCCTGGGGCCAGCTGGGCAGTGGGGCACAGACTGTGTGACAAGGTGGGGACAAGGCCCTGGTGCTGCTCGGGAGCTCATGGGCTAGACCGTGTGGACTGGTCACCCTCTGATGGGCAGAGATGCACCTTTATCCGAAAGTTAGAAAGAACAGCAGGAAGGTCCATGTAAAGACATGGACACACACATGGACACACAGATGCACATACATCCACTGCACACCCCGAGCAGGGCCACCTTAGCCACTGGGCTGAATCTCGCTCCTGGCTCTGTGGCGTCCGCCCGGCGCTGCTGAAAGGCCCCAGTGTATGGGGGCGGCTCTCGGGGGCCCCAGGAAAACCCACACTTGGCTGCCGTCTCCAGCCACACCCGCCCGGCCACATTCCTGCCCTTCTGGAGCCCGGAGCCCGCCTGGGTGGCCTGAGCAGCCGCACCACAGCCACCCGCACCCGGCCTCCCTCCGTCCGGCTCTGTGCGGGGACCCTGAGCCTCTCAGCGCAGCCCAGCTCATCCCCAAAGGGCCCCTTACCCCATCAGTCACCCCATTTCCGCACCCCTTCCCTGTCTGTCAACGTCGACCCCTCATTTCTGCAGGCTGCAGTGGGAGTCCACAGGGAAGTCCTAGGCTTGTCCGCCCAGATACCCAGTCGAGGGGCCAAGTCTGGGGCTCCCAACTTGAAACTGGGTTTCCAGTTCACTCATCTGTTCTCCCCAAGAGCCTTGCTCAGGCCAACACACATGGGATCACCCCCACACGTGGAACCAACTTCAGGGCCCTTGGACCTAGTACGGCCTCGTCTTGGGCCCTGCAGCCTTCTGGGATGGGTCATGACACTGTCCTCTCGCCTGGGAATATGTGTGAGGACACGTGTGCATGTCTGTTCACATATGTGAGTCTGCACAGCTGGTTCAGACCCGTCACATCTGGAGGCCACACACGAGACCCGTCCCCTAGTCCCGCGCTCTGGGCCCCTCACTGCCACCAGCCGAAGGACCCACCAGAAAGGATGCCCTCAGGGACAAGAGAGGCACGAGTCAGGCAGAACAAGGCAGGAAGAGGATGGCACAGCCCGGATCAGGGCCCAGAAGGGACACACGCACCCGTGACCTCAGCTGTAGGTGGCGGACAGGGGAATCTGTTTGGTTGCTGCTGTGGACAGACAGCTCAGTCTCCTGGGCTGCGTCGCCTGTCCTCCCAAGGACTCTCAGTGAAGTGCTCAGTTCATCTGAGGAATCTTTGGTCAGGGTGACCACAGGGACACCCCTGCTGTTCCCACCACCGTGACCCAAGACCCTGAACGGGAGGGATTTGGAGGAAGGTTTGACTGAGGACATGAAGGTTCAGGAGACGGGACCCGGCCCACAGGGGACGGGACAGGACAGGACAGGAGAGGATGTAATGGATGATGCAGTCAGGCCCAGAATGGGTCACAGTCTGCCACACTCCCAGGACTGGGGGGAAGCTGGCGTCACTCGTGAGCCAGGCGGTGGCCAAGGCTGGGTGGAAAAGGCCCGTGCCTGTCCCCCACAACCTTTGTGTATGACATCAGGGTGTGGAAACAGCGGGTAGGGGAAACGGATTTTGGGACAGGCTGACCCTATGCGATGTCTTTCACAAACAGCCAGGACTAGGGGTAAGCCCTGTAATGAAAGGGGACCCCGAAAACAGCCAGGTCTTGGGGTGAGCCCTGAAAACCACCAGCACAGGGTGAGCCCTCCTTGGGAGAGGGAACCCTGAAAACAGCCAGAACTCAGGGTGAGTCTCAAACGGGATAGGGGACTCCCACCCAAAAATAGGACTGGGGTGAGCCTCCCACAGGAGAGGAGAACCTGCATCCCTGGTGGTGGGAAGGGCCGGGCTTGTCTCCCGCCTGGTGTCCTCCACCCTCCACCACCCCCCCAAGAGACGCCTCACTCTGTCTGGTGGGGAGGGCGCCCCGAGGTGGGTCCAAGGGCGGCGGGTGCCAGGTGCACGGCCCGTCCGCTGGCTCTTTCCCACGAGTACCGCCGCAGTTAGGGAACATTTAATCCCTGGCTGAGGCTCGGCGGCACGTGAACTCACATGGCCCCACACAGACAACGCGGACGCCGGGGGACAGGAAGAGCTGGCCCAGGGTAGTGCCGAGAGTCTGGGAAAGAGACGCCCCCACCATGGACCGCAAAGTTGGGGAGGACCAGAATGAGGAGCACTCTCCGAAGCACAGACGAGCCAAGGGCACAGCCGTGGTGGGCAAGCAGAATGAGGTGGCCCAGCGGACATGTGGCCAGGGACAGGAGAAGGGCAGACAGGACACGCGTGGCGTCACCTCCCCTCCACCTGGGTCCCTAGGTGGGCGAATCCAGAGTCACGAGAGTGACAGGGATGCTGTGAGGAGCACCTGTCTCTCTGCTCCTGTGCCCAGATCCCAGTTGGACACAGGGCCTCTGTGAGCGGGTGGACAGAGCCCGGAGAGTCCCCCAAGGACCCTCCTCAGCACGCCTGCTTGCCCCTCACGCCTTGTGCTTTGAATCAGAACTGCAGTGCTAGGGCAGGGGTGCGGCAGACCAGGGCCTCTACCAGGTTTGGCCACAGCAAGCAGACGTCCACGCAAGACCACGCAGGGGAGAGGAGGGAAGAGAAACAGACACCCCAGAGCTGACTCCATGGAATCCTTCCCCAGGGAGGCTCCTGGCTGAGTATTCCCAGTTCAGTGCTCTCATTTTTGTGCTCATACTCCAGTGCTCCCAGACAGTAGCTATCCCTGTGTGTTCCATCGCTCAGGGAGGGACGTGCGAGCTACCCCCCCCCAGGGATGAGGAAGGGCAGATTGAGGGGCCTTGGGGCTCCGCCAGCTGCATTTCCTGCCTCCCCCGACCCGTGTCGCCCTCAGTATTATCCCCCAGCCCTGCACATCTCCAAAGTACAACCATTCCCCAGCCTTGGGCAAAGCTGTGCCGAGCCCCCGCGGCTGTCCATGCCTTGGCCAGATCTGTGGCCCAGACCAAGAGCACTTCTGTGGGGGAGCACTCAGCCCAGGGCCCAGAAAACGCTCCTGAAGGACAGGCTTAGGGGGCTGGGAGGTGCCAGAGTGACTGCCCTGCCCTGCTCTGCCCATCTCACAGCATCTGGCCCTGACTACCCAAGTGGACCCCTGGGTTCAGCCAAAAGGCAGAGGCTCTTAGGTGCTCCTAGAGCATTTTGGGGGGTGCAGGTCCATGCTAGCCCTGCACCCGCTCCCCGGGGCCAGTCAGCGGGCCACCGCTGAGAAGCCAGATGCACCTCATGGGCCTGTTGGAGGGTGCAGAAGTAGCACCCTTCACTTGCCTCTTGGGGATCCCCCCAGGCGGGCTTGGGGGGCCTGGGCATCCTCCCAGGAGTTGTGGGGGATTGTCAGAAAACAAAGTCTCTTTTTTGGGGGGTAGGGGGGACAGAAAAACAATCTCAGACGCTCGGAGCAGGAAAACAAGTGGAAAATGATCGTCTAGTTTTCCATAAGTCAAAACAGGAGGATCATGTTCCAGGCTCGGCGGGAACGGGGGGGGGGGGGGGGCCGGGGCTGGCACGGGTGAGCAGGCGGTGGGCGGCCCCACCCCCCACAGAGCCCCCATGGACACTCACTGCGACACATGGGTGATGGGCGTGAGGAGGGCCTCCAGGTCCAGGTCCAGGTCCTCGGCGAAGCTGTTGGTCCTCAGGAACGGGGCGGTGGTCACCTCCAGCAGGGTGGGGCTCCGCCGGACTGCGGGGACACGGCACATTCAGGGACTCCCCCCAAAAAATCCCACCTTCCCCTGTTTCCCACAGAGGCGGATGCCACAGAGCCGCAGGGACACTGGCACTGCTGGGCTGACCTCCCTGATTCACAGAAATTTGGGTATTGAGGATCCTGAGTTCACCTTGGGGGAGACCCAGGAACCCCCTAAACCCCCATATTCTGTTGCCTCACATTGAGGGGACGAATGCGTTACTGTGGGGCCTCACACTTCTTACAAGGCATTGGCTCGTCCTGCCACCTTGTGCTGACTCTCTGGGCCCTAAGATTTCAGGCACAATTTGCCACAGGCCTGGCACTGCCCCGGGGGACCCAGCCATGCGGTCCATGACTCTGCAGGCCCTATATGTGCATTCAGTCCTGAGCTCTGACCCCCGGCCATGTCAGTGGAGTAGGGACACTCCCTGAGTGGCCCCTGTGGAAGTCACTGGACTATTCCCAAGAGTTGTGGTTCTGAACATGGCTGCCCCACAGTCGTGCCAAGGGTGGCAGGGAGCCTATCCGGGCACCGTGGGGCCTTCCACCTGCCACCATGAGCCCTCCAGAACTGTCTCATCCCTGTGTTCGGGTGTTGGCTGGTGGGACATTCGAGAAACGGGCTGAGCATCAGCCCTTTGACCCAAGACCCAGACCAGGCCTGGCCTGACACTCCCTTGTGCTCTCCTTTCTGGGAAGGACTTTTCGGTCCTAAATTATTGCCGGTTTGTGCTATGATTGGACAGGAATGATTTCCCCCAATTGGGCTGTTAGTAACACGCATACAGATATCACAGTGCTAGCCGACCCTTCTAGAAAAGAAAATGGGGACAGTTGGGACCGGAGTCCGTAGCACAGCACGGAGGGCTTTTGTGTTTGCCTTGCACGCCGCCAACCCAGGTTCGAACCCTGGCATCCCATAGGGTCCCCCGAGCCTGCCAGGAGTGATTCCTAAGTGCTGCTGGGTGTAGCCCCAAAACCTAAATAAATGAAGAAAATTTAGATGGGGACAGTATGGGGCCTTGGATATGGTGTAGAGTTTTTGGATTGAGAATAGGGTGACCCTCCCACCCGCCCCCGTGGGGTCTGGAAGGGGGAGACAGTGGGTCAGGTCTTAGAGCAGGAAATTGGTCCACTGGGAGGCGGTGGTGCCCGGGGCCACACTGGCCTGGCTGCTTGGGGACAGGGACACTGGTGGGCAGAGAAGTGAATGGACTGGCCCTGAGCTGAGGACCAGGAATCAGGACGCCACTGTCTGTGGGTTTAGGGTGGGTTTGGGGTGAGCACACAGGGCGGGAAGCCGGGTGGAGGGGGTGAGTCACGTGTCTTGCATGAAGTCTACCTGGGTTCCATCTCTCAGTCATGCCTGAGTGAGCCCTGAGTAAAAGCCAGGAGTGAACACTGAGCCCAGAGCCAGGGGTAAGCCCTGAGCACAGACTCAAGAGTAATAGGTGCCCCCCAAACCTCTCACTCTCCTGCATAGAGATGTGGGAGCAGAAACTGTTGGGGGAGGGTTCCCCTGCGAGGGTCACCCCTCAGCAAATCCCACTGCCTCTCCCTAAAAAAAGCAATAAGCCCCGATTCCCACAGCCACATGGACAAATCCAAGTGGATTTCTTGGCGCCGTGAAGGAAGCCAGAGATGAGACGGTAAGCCCATTCAGAGGCGCTTCTGGAAAAGGCAGACCAGCCAGGAAATAAAACAGACCCGACTTCGTGGCCAGGGGAGGGGGTGTAGGGGGTGTGGGGGGTGTGTCCATGCTACGTACCGGTAGAACCCGGGACTCCAGATGGACCCACAGCACTGGCTTGGACAGAAGCGGCTGTACCGTTTTGCAAACTCAAAAACAAAGATCCAAACGGGGCCTAGCAATAGCACAGCTGTAGGGTGTTTGATTTGCAAGCAGCAGACCCAGGACAGACCAGGGTTTGATTCTCAGCATCCTATATGGCATCCCCAAGCCTGCCAGAAGCGATTTCTGATCACAAAGCCAGGAGGAACCCCTGAGCACCTCTGGGTGTGGCCCAGAAACAAGACAAAGAAAACAACAGCAATAACAACAAAAAAGATCCAAACCCTCTGGGCTTTGGGGGGGACACCTGGCATGACCCCCTATGTGAGCTCTGAAAAGGAGAGTCTGTCTCTGGGCCTAGCACAGCCCCATGAGAAAGCACCTCGCTGGTCCCCTGCCCTGAGCACTTGCTTCCTGGAGTTTGGATCAATGTCCTGTGGCCAGACACACGAGTGACTGTACGTCCTCAGCTGCCGGGGCCGGTGACACTTCGTGCCCATGGCCGGGAAGGGCAGGGGATCAGAGGAACCGGGCAGAGGACGGGAATGGCGCCAGCCCTGCTCCTCACACGGGCTCCCGGTGCCACGGTGGCCAGCGCGGGGGAAATAGCAGAGAAGCCGAGCATTGTGCGGTGCCGGAACGGAAGGAAACGCCACGAATACCGCAGGGAAGGGCCGGGGATGCAGGAACTGGTCAGGGGGCCCAGGCCCGGGGGGCCCCCGTCAGCGCCTCTGCAGCGGAGTGCTCACAGGAGAGGCCCGAATCCCTGCTGGCCGGCACAGAAACATAATGGGAGGAAGCGGAGCTTTGTTCGGGGGGGGGGGGGGGGGGGGCGAGAAGACAGAGCCTCAATGACGGAGAGGGACAAGGGATACGAGGAAAGAGCCGCCTTAGGACTGGGGTGGTGGGGGTGGGGGTGGGAGTTACTAGTACAGTACCAGGGCTGTGGGAAGGTGGGTGAGAATGGGAGGGAGGATGCTTGAGTGAAGGTGAGAATGCAAAAATGGAGGTGAGGGTGCTGGAATGGAGAGAAAATTCTAGAATGGGAGGTGAGGATGCCCACAGAGGTAATGGAGCATCTCTCTCCGGTACTGACCAAGCTGCAGCCACTCTGACCCCCAGCACCACACTGATTTGGGGCACCTCCTTACAGGAGGCAGACTGGGCCCCCCTGTCCCTCTGAACCATGGGTGAGGATATCCCCACAAAGAGGTGTTGGCGGAAGAAACTCAGAGACTGGAGCGGAGGACAGACCTCCCTGAAGTGCCATTCCCGGGGCTCAGCCAGGTCTCAGGAACCTCTCTCATGCCCACGTCCCATGTCCCACGTCTGCATGCGACTGTGTCCCCAGCATGCCCACAGCTGGAACCGTACCCCACAGTACACTCCCCCAGAAAACATTCCTGGTGCCCCATGGCCTATGGCGTTGGGAACCCGTGGTGGCTCGCCCCCAGCCCCTGCCTCGGGTCTTTTGCACTGACTTTCGCTGCCAGCCCATGGCAGAAGCCAAGGCCCGATGACAGGCCCGGGGTAGACTCAGAAGGCAAAGGGGCTTCCAGGAGCCTGGGCCGCGGCCAGCCAGAGCGGCATCCTGGAGAAGGTGCCGGAGGGGCATAAATCAGTTCGGGGGGCCCTGGCCAAAGGAGGGGGGGACCGGCCTTCCAGCAGGAAATGGGACAGACATGACTTAGCCGCAGCTGCGGAGGGCCGGTCGCCCGGCTTGGCGGGAAGGCATGGGGAAGGGGCCCAGGAACCCACTGACGTGCAGGGCCCGGCCTGGCCCCCACGGCCTTCCCGGTGGAGCACGGCGGCTCTGCTCCAAGGACTCTGCGTTCTGTTCTCTGCCTGTCAAGAGACGGAGCTGGACCCACATTCGGGATCCAAATGTTCTCTCAAGAAAGAGGAAAAAAAGAGAAGAAAAGGAAGAAGAGGCGAGGAAGAAAACAAATGCATATTTTGCAGCCTGCATCATTGCAGCTGGGGGTGGACACGGTCGCGGCCTCCCCAGCCCAGACGCCCCCCAGCCCCCTCTCCCTCTCCCTGAGCCCCGCAAGGCACAGCTCCAGGGTTTCGGGGAATTAAAATACGGCCTTGGAGGCTGCACCTGCCCCAGAAGAATGTGCAAGACTCAGGCTTAATCCTGGACGGCGCAGCCGGCCTGGGGAGGGTCCAGCACGGCTCCCTCCCCCGCCTCTGATTCCCGCCATGAGAGACCAGCCCATGGCCCGGGCTCTGTCTGCTGTGGCTGCAGGGCATCCCCCACCCCACCCCCGGCTCCTGCCCCCTCCTCAGGCACTGCAGGGCCAGGCGGCGAAAGCTGCGAGGGGCCAGGGCAGGTGGCCCTGGGCCAGTGTGTGTCCGAGAGCTGCCTGGTCACCCCAGCCAGCCCCAGGATGGACGGGGCTAGGGAAGTGGGAGACACCAGTGGGTGGACTGGGAGCTGGGCCCAGGGGAAGGGCTCAGAGGGCATCATGGTCAGGGCACAAAGCTCAGACTGGCCCCATGTACCAGGTTTCTGCTGGGAGTTTCTCGGCCTTCTGAAGGCTGGGATCTGGGGAAGGGTCTTGGGTGGGATCTGGGACAGAATCTGAGCTGGGATCTGAGGCAGGATCTGGGCTGTTAATGGGCTGGGATCTGGGTAGGATTTGGGGCAGGATCTGGACTAGAGTCTGAGGCAGCATTGGGCAGGGATCCATGTGGGATTTGGGCTGGGATTTGGGGCAATATCTGGGTCGGATCTGGCATGGGATCTGGATTGGATCTGGTCTGGGATCTGGGGCAGGATCTAGGCTGCCATTGGGCTGGGATCCATGTGGGATCTGGGTGGGATCTGGGCTGGAATCTGGGGCAGTACTCTTGACTCAAACCAGTTTTGTTTTCTGCAATATGGAAGCACTAGGATGGTGGGTCAGCAGCTGGGGCCTTCTCCTGCTTGGCCTCGTCCCACCTGCCCCCCCAGATCGGCCACTGCCCCCTCTTTCGAGAGGAGGAAGGGTGGGGAAAGGTTCACAGGGGTGCAGAGAGCTGGCTGGGAACCGTGTAGGGTGCCTGTCTCCGGTCCTCACCATCAGATGTCATGTCCCCAAGTTAGGAGCCATCACACACGGCTTCACCTTCCCACCCCAGCCCTGCATGGCCCCTCCTGG